>NC_045799.1:31923734-32217686 GCF_009873245.2 Balaenoptera musculus | reverse complement strand
AAAAATAACGGAGGCAGAAGAAAGGATAAGTGACCTGGAAGATAAAATGGTGGAAATAACTACTGCAGAGCAGGATAAAGAAAAAAGAATGAAAAGAACTGAGGACAGTCTCAGAGACCTCTGGGACAACATTAAACGCACCAACATTCGAATTATAGGGGTCCCAGAAGAAGAAGAGAAAAAGAAAGGGACTGAGAAAATATTTGAAGAGATTATAGTTGAAAACTTCCCTAATATGGGAAAGGAAATAGTTAATCAAGTCCTGGAAGCACAGAGAGTCCCATACAGGATAAACCCAAGGAGAAACACGCCAAGACACATATTAATCAAACTGTCAAAAATTAAATATAAGGAAAACATATTAAAGGCAGCAAGGGAAAAAAAACAAATAACACACAAGGGAATCCCCATAAGGTTAACATCTGATCTTTCAGCAGAAATTCTGCAAGCCAGAAGGGAGTGGCAGGATATACTTAAAGTGATGAAGGAGAAGAACCTACAACCAAGATTACTCTACCCAGCAAGGATCTCATTCAAATGTGATGGAGAAATTAAAACCTTTACAGACAAGCAAAAGCTGAGAGAGTTCAGCACTACCAAACCAGCTTTACAACAAATGCTAAAGGAACTTCTCTAGGCAAGAAACACAAGAGAAGGAAAACACCTACAATAACAAACCCAAAACATTTAAGAAAATGGGAATAGGAACATACATATCGATAATTACCTTGAATGTAAATGGATTAAATGCTCCCACCAAAAGACACAGGCTGGCTGAATGGATACAAAAACAAGACCCATATATATGCTGTCTACAAGAGACCCACTTCAGACCTAGAGACACATACAGACTGAAAGTGAGGGGATGGAAAAAGATATTCCATGCAAATGGAAATCAAAAGAAAGCTGGAGTAGCAATTCTCATATCAGACAAAATAGACTTTAAAATAAAGAATATTACAAGAGACAAAGAAGGACACTATATAATGATCAAGGGATCGATCCAAGAGGAAGGTATAACAATTGTAAATATTTATGCACCCAACATAGGAGCACCTCAATACATAAGGCAAGTACTAACAGCCATAAAAGGGGAAATCGACAGCAACACAATCATAGTAGGGGACTTTAACACCCCACTTTCACCAATGGACAGATCATCCAAAATGAAAATAAGTAAGGAAACACAAGCTTTAAATGATACATTAAACAAGATGGACTTAATTGATATTTATAGGACATTTCACCCAAAAACAACAGAATACACATTTTTCTCAAGTGCTCATGGAACATTCTCCAGGATAGATCATATCTTGGGTCACAAATCAAGCCTTGGTAAATTTAAGAAAATTGAAATCGTATCAAGTATCTTTTCCGACCACAACGCTATGAGACTAGATATCAATTACAGGAAAAGATCTGTAAAAAATACAAACACATGGAGGCTACACAATACATTACTTAATAATGAAGTGATTACTGAAGAAATCAAGGGGAAATCAAAAAATACCTAGAAATAAATGACAATGGAGATACGACGACCCACAACCTATGGGACGCAGCAAAAGCAGTGCTAAGAGGGAAGTTTATAGCAATACAAGCCTACCTCAAGAAACAGGAAACATCTCGAATAAACAACCTAACCTTGCACCTAAAGCAATTAGAGAAAGAACAAAAAAACCCCAAAGCCAGCAGAAGGAAAGAAATTATAAAGATCAGGTCAGAAATAAATGAAAAAGAAATGAAGGAAACAATAGCAAAAATCAATGAAACTAAAAGCTGGTTCTTTGAGAAGATAAACAAAATTGATAAACCATTAGCCAGACTCATCAAGAGAAAAAGGGAGAAGACTCAGATCAATAGAATTAGAAATGAAAAAGGAGAAATAACCACTGACACTGCAGAAATACAAAAGATCATGAGAGATTACTACAAGCAACTCTATGCCAATAAAATGGACAACCTGGAAGAAATGGACAGATTCTTAGAAATGCACAAACTGCCGAGACTGAACCAGGAAGAAATAGAAAATATGAACAGACCAATCACAAGCACTGAAATTGAAACTGTGATTAAAAACCTTCCAACAAACAAAAGCCCAGGACCAGATGGCTTCACAGGTGAATTCTATCAAACATTTAGAGAAGAGCTAACACCTATCCTTCTCAAACTCTTCCAAAATATTGCAGAGGGAGGAACACTCCCAAACTCATTCTACGAGGCCACCATCACCCTGATACCAAAACCAGACAAAGATGTCACAAAGAAAGAAAACTACAGGCCAATATCACTGATGAACATAGATGCAAAAATCCTCAACAAAATACTAGCAAACAGAATCCAACAGCACATTAAAAGGATCATACACCATGACCAAGTGGGGTTTATCCCAGGAATGCAAGGATTCTTCAATATACGCAAATCAATCAGTGTGATACACCATATTAACAAATTGAAGGAGAAAAACCATATGATCATCTCAATAGATGCAGAGAAAGCTTTCGACAAAATTCAACACCCATTTATGATAAAAGCCCTGCAGAAAGTAGGCATAGAGGGAACTTTCCTCAACATAATAAAGGCCATATATGACAAACCCACAGCTAACATTGTCCTCAATGGTGAAAAACTGAAACCATTTCCACTAAGATCAGGAACAAGACAAGGTTGCCCACTCTCACCACTATTATTCAACATAGTTTTGGAAGTGTTAGCCACAGCAATCAGAGAAGACAAAGAAATAAAAGGAATCCAAATCGGAAAAGAAGAAGTAAAGCTGTCACTATTTGCAGATGACATGATACTATACATAGAGAATCCTAAAGATGCTACCAGAAAACTCCTAGAGCTAATCAATGAATTTGGTAAAGTAGCAGGATACAAAATTAATGCACAGAAATCGCTTGCATTTCTATACACTAATGACGAAAAATCTGAAAGTGAAATTAAGAAAACACTCCCGTTTACCATTGCAACAAAAAGAATAAGATATCTAGGAATAAACCTACCTAAGGAGACAAAAGACCTGTATGCAGAAAATTATAAGACACTGATGAAAGAAATTAAAGACGATACAAATAGATGGAGAGATATACCATGTTCCTGGATTGGAAGAATCAACATTGTGAAAATGACTCTACTACCCAAAGCAATCTACAGATTCAATGCAATCCCTATCAAACTACCACTGGCATTTTTCACAGAACTAGAACAAAAAATTTCACAATTTGTATGGAAACACAAAAGACCCCGAATAGCCAAAGCAATCTTGAGAACGAAAAATGGAGCTGGGGGAATCAGGCTCCCTGACTTCAGACTATACTACAAAGCTTCAGTAATCAAGACAGTTTGGTACTGGCACAAAAACAGAAATATAGATCAATGGAACAGGATAGAAAGCCCAGAGATAAACACACACACATATGGTCACCTTATCTTTGATAAAGGAGGCAAGCATATACAGTGGAGAAAAGACAGCCTCTTCAATAAGTGGTGCTGGGAAAATTGGACAGCTACATGTAAAAGTATGAAATTAGAACACTCCCTGACACCATGCACAAAAATAAACTCCAAATGGATTAAAGACCTAAGTGTAAGGCCAGACACTATCAAACTCTTAGAGGAAAACATAGGCAGAACACTCTATGACATACATCACAGCAAGATTCTTTTTGACCCAGCTCCCAGAGAAATGGAAATAAGAACACAAATAAACAAATGGGACCTAATGAAACTTAAAAGCTTTTGCACAGCAAAGGAAACCATAAACAAGACCAAAAGACAACCATCAGAATGGGAGAAAATATTTGCAAATGAAGCAACTGACAAAGGATTAATCTCCAAGATTTACAAGCAGCTCATGCAGCTCAATAACAAAAAAACGAACAACCCAATCCAAAAATGGGCAGAAGACCTAAATAGACATTTCTCCAAAGAAGAAATACAGATGGCCTACAGACACATGAAAGAATGCTCAACATCATTAATCATTAGAGAAATGCAAATTAAAACTACAATGAGATATCATCTCACACCGGTCAGAATGGCCATCATCAAAAAATCTAGAAACAATAAATGCTGGAGAGGGTGTGGAGGAAAGGGAACACTCTTGCACTGTTGGTGGGAATGTAAATTGATAGAGCCACTATGGAGAACAGTATGGAGGTTCCTTAAGAAACTACAAATAGAACTACCATACGACCCAGCAATCCCACTACTGGGTATATACCCTGAGAAAACCATAGGTCAAAAAGTGTCATGTACCACAATGTTCATTGCAGCTCTATTTACAATAGCCAGGACCTGGAAGCAACCTAAATGTCCATCGACAGATGAATGGATAAAGAAGATGTGGCACATATATACAATGGAATATTACTCAGCCATAAAAAGAAATGAAATGGAGGTATTTGTAATGAGGTGGATGGAGTTAGAGTCTGTCATACAGAGTGAAGTAAGTCAGAAAGAGAAAAACAAATACAGTATGCTAACACATATATACGGAATCTAAGGAAAAAAAAAAAAAAAAAAAGGCCATGAAGAACCTAGTGGCAAGACGGGAATAAAGACACAGACCTACTAGAGAATGGACTTGAGGATATGGGGAGGGGGTGGGGTGAGATGGGACAGGGTAAGAGAGTGTCATGGACATATATACACTACCAAATGTAAAATAGATAGCTAGTGGGAAGCAGCCGCATAGCACAGGGAGATCAGCTCGGTGCTTTGTGACCACCTAGAGGGGTGGGATGGGGAGGGTGGGAGGGAGGGAGATGCAAGAGGGAAGAGTAATGGGAACCTATTGTATATGTATAACTGATTCACTTTGTTATAAAGCAGAAGCAAACACACACTATTGTAAGGCAATTATACTTCAATAAAGATGTTTAAAGAAAAAAAAAAAAAAAAAAAAAAGAACATGTATATATGTATAAATGAATCACTTTGCTATACAGCAGAAATTAACACTACATTGTAAATCAACTATAGTTAATAAATAAATAAATAAATTCATTCTTCCAATCCATGAAAAAAGAAAGAAAGAAAAGAAGGAAGGAAGGAAGGAAGGTAAAGAAGAAAGAAAGAAAGAAAGAAAGAAAGAAAGAAAGAAAGAAAGAAAGAAAGAAAGAAAGAAAGAAAGAAAGAAAGAAAGAAAGGAAGGAAGGAAGGAAGGAAGGAAGGAAGGAAGGAAGGAAGGAAGGAAGGAAGGAAGGAACGAAAGAAGAAAGAAAGAAAACCTTCAGGCATAAAGGCACAAGAACTTGCAGTAGAATGCAGTCAGCATGTCCTAGAATGGTGAGTGCCAACTTGGGCTGGCCACTGATGGTATCTGCTGCAAGCAGCTGAGCCTGGGACTCACCAAAGGAACACAATCATTAATTGCCTTGATAATATAGTCTCGTTGAAGATTGGTCACACAAAAGCAAAAATGGAAAAAAAAAAACCAACAACTAAGATTTATGAGATTAAATTCAGGATTTAGGAGCCCCAGATCATCCAGTTCAAAACCATTATTTTACAGGAAACCATAGCCCAGAGGATTTCATGACATCTTTTGCCCATACGGTCAGATTATACATACAGTAAGAGATTAGGAGGTGAGGCCAAAACATCGAACCTTCCACGCACCTGGAAATCCATGAAGGAAGTGATTTCAGTGGCCAGGAGAGATGGTTGCTGATAAATTCATAGAATGAGCCCTTCTAGGTTCCCATTCTTCACATTTAATCTGTATTTGCAGGGCTCTTACTATGGCCCAGGCACTGTTCTAGGTGATGAGGACACAACAGTGAGCAAAGCAGGCAAGCTGGTGACTAACACAAATCCTTGAGCTTGTCTTACAGAATAGCAGATAATGGAACAGCTTGTTTAAAAACAAAAACAAAAAAAACCCTGCTTGTAACCTGCCTTTACTGATTAAGCTCACTTTAGTTTTTTGTGTTGTTTTGTTTTGTTTTTTCCTTTAACTGCATACCCTCCAAGCTTCACGTAGTTTAAGTAATATATCACAAGACCCCTTAACCACCCCTATAGATAACAACTTTGATGTATGGGCCACTATAGTAACAAAGGGTTTAAGTTGTTTTCCAGGAACTTGGAATCAGTCCCTGTTCAGTTCAAGCCAGCTAAAACTGGTTGGGACCACTGACCCTAAAACTGGCCCTGCACAGGTGTCCAAAGAATGACCTTTTGATGTCAGAGGGCCAAAATCTCCACCCTCAGATCATGCTAAGTGCCTCAATTTTTGAATACGCATCCCACGAAGAAGCATGTAACTCAGATAAGCTTGTGTAGAACACAGATTACCTCAGCTTTTCCCTACCTTCAACCACACTTTCCCACCCTAAGACCATATTGCTTGTCCCATAAATGCCCCAATCCTCTCACTATCAGAGAGGTGAATCTGAGACTTCTTCTCCTGGCTTGGCTGCCTTGCTCTGCTGCAAAACTCGGCATCTAAGGATTTGCCTAGCTGTGCATCAGGCAAAACAAACGGGCTCAATAACAGTATCAATAAATTAAAGCCAGCCAATTATCCTGATACGTTATGCATTGAATTCCTGGAAAATACCTGCCACCCCCAGCCCATACCTTCTGCAGGTCTTGCATGGGCTGGGTACAAGCTGACCATTTAAAAGGACAGAATAGTTGGATGAAATATTGATATCAGGAATTATTGGCCTATTTTAGAGATGGAACTATCATGGAAATTATTTTGCTACTGTTTATAAGCTGTTGTGAGAATCTCAAACCATGAAACTGCCACAGGTGACAATGGCATCTTTTGTGTCACACATGGAAAAATCATCTGCATGCCCTCCCATGCCTTGGGTCCAGCAACCCACATCTTCCCTAAAAGCTATTGTAGCAGGTGATGTCAGTGCCCCACCCATCTCTCCCTGACCCTCGCCATTCCTGTGCATACAATGGCTTCCTAGATCAAGCACTTGTGACTCTGCCTGAGAGCTACATCTGGCTGCAGGAATGTTCTCAGCCCACTGGCACAGCTGGTAGGATGTGCTGGAAGATTTGATGCCCCCAGAGGCTCTTCTCAGCCAGTAACAAAGCAGGTTGGAGGAACTTCCTCACCTCTTAGTAGTGACAACTCTAAGGAATGTGCTCTCCATAGTCTCCTAAGTTTCTGCAGGGGGATTAAACCCCAGTAGCCCCCAGCAGCAACCTGCTCATTAATACACACTTTTCTGTCTCACCTCACTGTGCCAAGGTAGGTTTGTCCTTGTCTCAGTGTCTGCTTCTGGAGAAGCCCAACCTAAACAGCAGCTTAATGGATTAGTTAAGTTGAGTCTTCCTTTAAGTCTTCAAGTCTAGTTCTTCAGACTCCAGTGTAGACAGGAAGTATTGATAATTTTCACAGAGGAATTTAACATATGCAAATGACATTCAAATCAAGCCCACTCAGTTGGCAGAATAAGAAGTACTATTATTTCTGCAAACCTAATAATGCTGACGCCCACCAAATGCCAGAGCAAGAGACACTGTCAAAACAAAGATAACAGAAACAAACCCTGCAAAACAATCAGCCCTGGCCAGTGTAATCGCCTCCCAGGTGAATAAGATGAGTTCTGATTTCCAAAATGGGTAGAGGGAAAGTGAGAAATGTTTCAGATGTCTTCCCTCTGAAAAACCCTCCGCCATCTTCACCGGGTTATGTTCCCACTCCCTCAAATCTCTCTCCATCTCCATAACAACCTCTGTCCTATACTAAGTGGTGAGATTCTTACAAAGAAACAATGACACCCTGTCCACCTATTGTTGGGCAAGGCTCACGTCTAAGACTCATTCCTGATTCCTCTTTCCCCCACCACCATGCATCCAACTCACCAGCAAGCCCCACTAGTCCTACCTCTAAAATATATCCCAAGGGCCCCATGCCTCTCACTTTCCAGCCCTACCACCCAAGTCCAAGTCGCCATCAGCACCCCCACCTAGATTACTGTATCAACCTCTTACCTGGCCATGTCTGCTCCAGGAGTCAGTTTTGGTAGTTTGTGTCTTTCTAGGAATTTGTCTATTTCAGTTATTTAATTTGCTAGCATACAGTTTTTTATAATTTTCTCTTATAGTCCTTTTTATTTCTATAAATTGGTAGTTATGCCCCCTCTTCATTCTTGATTTTAGTAATTTGGGTCTTCTTTTTCTTGGTCAGTCTAGCTAAAGTTTTGTCAGTTTTGTTTTGTGTTTGTTGATCTTCTCCATTGTTCTCCTATTCTCTATTTCATTAATTTCCTCTCTAATCTTTGTTATTTCCTTCCTTCTATTTGTTTTAGTTTTAGTTTGCTCTTCTTTTTCTAGTATCTTAAGGTGGAATTCTATTTTAATGTAGGCATTTACAGCTATAAATTTTCCTCCAAACACTGCTTTATCTTCCCTCCATACATTTTGGTATGTTATGTTTTCATTTTCATTCATCTGAAAGTATTTTCTAATTTCCTTTGTGATTTCTTCTCTAAATAACACACTGGTTATTTAGGAGTGGTTGTTTAATTTCCACATATTTGCGAACTTCCCAAATTTCCTTCTGTTATACTGTAGTTGTGAAACCGAGCAGGACCCTATGGGGCTCCTGAGCACAAAAGCCTTTCTGTGTCCCCCATTTCTTGTTTGCAGGAAATAGGCTTCGTTCAGCCTCAATGACCTTCCCTGAGTTTCAAGGGGCAGGTTCAAACATTTGCTAATTAGGGAAGGGAGGGGATGTGAAGACAACAGAGGAGCAGTCAAGAAACAACAGTGCAGCCTTGGGGCAGGGTCCTGGTTCCCCCTCAAGGGATATACATAACAATATCTTTGAGCTGTTTTGCAGGTACTGAAACCCCTACCAGGTGGGAGAAGTTAGCTGTATGCTGCCTGCAAGTACGTAGACCCCAGACCTGTTAGAACCAGATGGTTGATGTTGCTGACTCCCAATTACCTCACCATCAACCAATCAGAAGAATGTCCATGAACTGATCATGCCCTCCTCTTTGAACCATTAGTATAAAACTCATCACTACCCCCTCCAGGTCAGGACACACAGTTTTGAGGGCATTAGCCCACTGTGGCCCCCTTTGCCTGGCAAAGCAATAAAGCTATTCTTTTCTACTTCACCCAAAACTGTCTCCAAGATTCAGTTCAGTACTGGTGTACAGAGGCCAAATTTCAGCTACAGTTGGAGAACATACTTTATATGATTTCAATTGTTTTACTTCTATTAAGGTTTATTTTATCCCTAGTATATGGTCTGTCCTGGAGCATGTTCCATGTGTGCTTGAAAAGAGTGTGTATTCTACTATTGCTGGGTAGATTACAGATGTCTGTTAGGTCTAGTTGGTTTATAATGTTGCCCAAGTCTTCTATTTCTGTGTTGATCTTCTGCCTAGTTGTTATATCCATTATTGAAAGTGAAGTATTAAAGTCTCCAACTATTATTGTTCAATTGTCTATTTCTCCCTTCAATTCTGAAGGTTTTGCTTCATGTATTTTGGGGCTCTGTTGTTAGGTGAATATATATTATAATTGTTATACCTTCCTGATGCATTGACTCTTTTATCATTATAAAATGGTCCCCTTTATCTAATATTTTTTACTTTAAAGTCTATTTTGAGTGGTATTAGTATCACCACTCCAACTTTCTTAGGATTGCTGTTTGCATGATATATCTTTCCCCTCCTTTTATTTTTAACCTATTTATATCTTTGAATCTAAAGTTTGTCTCCTATAGACAGCATATAGTAGGATCATGGTTTTTTTTTTTTATCCAGTCTGACAATCACTGCCTTTTTCACTCCATTTGCTATTCTATCCACATTTAATATTATTGATATAGGTAGATTTACATTTGCCTTTTACTTTTCATTTTCAGTGTCTCATATCTTTTTTGTTCTCTGTTCCTCCTTTCCTGCTTTCTTTTATATTATGTAAATATTTTCTAATGTAACATCATAATTCCTTTGTTGATTTTGTTCACTATATTTTGAGTTATTTTCTTAGCTGTTGCTCTAGGGCTTACAATATACATCTTAACTTGTCAGAGGTACTGACTCTTCAGCACACCATGCATTGGATTTCTTTCTTTCTCTGTCGCAAATTTCCTCATCCCCTCCTAATTTTCAAAGGCCACCTCCCAAATAAACTACAGGCACTCAAATCCCCCTAGAACCTAAGGGAAACTCAACCTAAGATGAAAGGTTCAGCTCAAGCAGGGTTAATGCTCTCAACCTCCTGAGAACTAACAGGAATGAAGGAGAAAGTAAAAAAGAAAAGAGTTTCTATTTTTCCCCCCCTCCAGGCAGGACACAGCACATGCTGAACACTGAGAAAGGAGGCAGAGTTGTTCTGACATCCTGAACATACCCGAAGAAACTGGGTCCTTTTGAAAGAGGAGGGAAGGGGACACGGCACAACCTTTAAAAGAATGACGTAGCCATAGGACATGACAAAAACTGGTTAGAACCAACTAGGCCCAAGATGGAGGAATATTCAACTTCCAGTAGACCTTGAGCCTCATTATATGCTCATTGTAATACATTAGCTGAATGACACACCCACCAGTGCCATGACAGTTCAGAGCTAAACATATAAGACCAAAAAGTGGGCAGTGGTCCAATTCCTGGAAATCCCCACCCTTTCCCTCAAATAGTTGGAATAATCCTCCAACTCATTAGCCTGTGAAATTACCCAGCCCATAAAAACTAACCAAGCCATATTTCGCAGCCTCTCACCTTCTGAGATGGCCCACACTCTGTGGGTAGAGTGTGTTTCTCTCTAAATAAATCCACTTCTCACCTATAACTTTGTCTCTCACTGAATTCTTTCTGTGATGAGACATCATGAACCAGAGCTTCATTAAGTCCTGAGACCAGGTATGTGATCTCAATTAAAAGACTGTGGGTTCAAGTCCCAATCTGGTTTTGGCCAGATTCAAGTCCCAGTCTGAGTTGCACAGTTTCACTTCCATCATTTATTATAGGAAGACAGAACTTCAACCTGGTGTGTCTCAGCAGGTGCAACAGCTGTGGCTTGGACAGGTTTGTACACTGTGCCTTGGGCCACTGCAGAAAGATAACCATTATGTTTTCTCTATTTGGGGCCAGCCAGTTATAGCCCTAAACCCTTCTTGGAGTGGCTGGGCACAAAAGGGGTGCTGCCCTGAGGCATAGGTAGCCACCACCAATCCTTTTTAAATCTATAGCTAAAAAATGAAGCATACTCTGACTTTCAAACATGGCATCAGCACTCTGCCACCTTATAGTCAAGTGCCATTAGCCAGATTTTTCATTAAGACCTCAGGCTTCAAATAATTTGGGAGAGAGTTTGATAACAAAGAAAGAGTAATTGCCAAGCAGCATCTGATTGAGGGGCCAGGACCTGTAAAGAAGATTGTCCTGAGATCCTTGACAATACACTTGACCAAGTTACTAAAACTTTATGAACCTCAACTTCAGAATCTATGAAATAGGTAGAATGTTACTTAGCTCATAGGGATATCATAAGGATTAAATGAAATGGTACAAATAAAGGCTCAGCCACAATACTTGGTCCATGGAAAACTTTCATAAATGTCATTGATGATAAGCTACTTATAATCCTCCCCACAGTGTTGTAATGGTCCATTTTAAATGCCCGTCTCTCATGAATTGGGAGATTGGGATTGACGTTATATACACTACTGATACTATGCATAAAATAGATAACTAATGAGAACCTACTGTATAGCACAGGGAAATCTACTCAATGCTCTGTGGTGACCTAAATGAGAAGGAAATCAAAAAAGAGGGGAAATATGTATACGTATAGCTGATTCACTCCAATTTAAAAAAACAAACAAACCATGAAGTGTAATAACAATGTTGAGTAGATTAGGCACAGTCATCAATACACCTCATGCTTATTAAAGATTTGTTTTCGTACTAACAAGGGTAGGGAATGATTTACTTGCCCTTGCATATGTTTTTGGTGAATAAATAAAAGGATAATTCCAAGCAACTGAGTTTTTTCTGAGTCCTTTAAGTACTTGAGGCCCAAAGCCCACAGGATAAGGAAAGGGAAGGGAGAGGAGGGGGAAAAAAGAAAAGGAACTATCTCTGAGCCCTCTGTACAGCAACTTTTCCATATCCCTAAATGCCTTCTGGTTATGTTCTCAGGGGCTACCACACCTCCCCCCACAGTGTCTCATCAGAATCTTAATCATCACCAATTGCCAATTTCACAATCTTAACAGTTTGACAACAGAAATCAGCTGTCAGTGATGCAGAGGAGACCTGTTTTCCTCTCCCACCCCATTCCTATTCTGCAACCACCACACCACCTCTCCTAATCCAGGTGATACGGGCAAGGCAAAGGAGAAATATCAGTTACTCAATGAGGAGACAGGCTTTCTGGGGACACTCAGCAAGATAACAGCAGGGCAAATGAGGGAGTTAGCCCACCACCCAGGAAGAGCCTGACAGACAGGAAAGAAAGAGAGAGAGAGAGAAAGAAAGAGAGAAAGAAAGAAAGAAAGAAAGAAAGAAAGAAAGAAAGAAAGAAAGAAAGAAAGAAAGAAAGAAAGAAAGAAAGAAAGAATGAAAGAAAGAAAGAAAGAAAGAAAGGAAGGAAGGAAGGAAGGAAGGAAGGAAGAAAGAAAGAAAGAAAGAAAGAAAGAAAGAAAGAAAGAAAGAAAGAAAGAAAGAAAGAAAGAAAGAAAGAAAGAAAGAAAGAAAGGAAGGAAGGAAGGAAGGAAGAAAGAAAAGGAAGAAAGAATAATAAAACCATAGATGGGCTTAATCATAAACCTCACTAGGACTAGAACCAGGTCTTGCTGTCATTGCATCCCTCAATATACCTAACACAATAGTCTTTTAGTCTAATTTTCCTTTTTTTTTCTTTTATAGTTAGCTCTTTTGTATTCTGTTCAAGAAATGTTTTCCTACTCAAAGTCATGAGGTGGTCTCCTATGTTTTCTTCAAAAGCTTTATTGTTTTACCTTTCTCATTTAGACCTACAGTCCATATGGAACTGATTTTTTTAGTATAATGTGAGGTAATTTTTTCACATGGATGTCCAATTGATGCAGCCTATTTATTGAAAAACCACCCATTTTCCACTGTACTACCTTTGTCACAAATAAAGTGACCATATATGTGCAAGTCTGTTTCCCAGTTTTTAATTCTTTCACTTTATTTACCAATTTAAAAATTACTACCTATGTTGCTAGTTGCTTCATCTTTATGCAGCAGGTGCTTGATACCAATGGTATGCTTTATTTTCAAAAGGCAGAATAAATGCTTGATTCTTCCTCTTTGTTTACTAGTCTTAGAAATAGATTTGGCTTACTAGCATCCTCCAGTGGTGATCAACTGCATTTTTAAAGTATTGTTATGAATTCATGTACTTAAAATGTAATTGATATGTTTCAATACACTGCAGTTATCCTCATTGATGTTCAAAATGTCCCATCTTTGGGAGCATCTTCTTGCTAGTTCTGAGGCATTTTGATATGACCCTGTTGTGGGGTTTTTTTTGTTTGTTTTGTTTCTTGTTTTTTGTTTGTTTTGGCCATGCCATGTGGCTTGCAGGGATCTCAGTTCCCTGACCAGGGACTGAACCTGGGCCATGGCAGCAAAACCCCAGAATCCTAACCGCTAGGCCACAAGGGAACTCCCAGCCCCGTTGTTTTTTAATAGCACCCTTGCTCTCTGGTATGTTTGCAGCAATAGATAATGGACAGGTAGAGAGCCGTTGGTTGGGTGAAAAGTCCACAAGGTTGACTGGTGGCTATGGAGAGTTCAGTGTGAGCAGCAGGGAGGTCCAGACCCAAGACTAACTCCCCCATCCACAATGGGACCATCTCTGGGGTGATATGAAAGGGCCAAGCACACGGATCAGGATGAAAAGAGGGAGGGATCACTGAAATAACAGATAATATTTATGAAAATTTACTATGTGCCAGAAACTAATCTAAGCTCTTTACAAGTGCTAACTCATTTTATCCTCACAATACCATGGGGTGGGCACTATTATTATCCCCACTTCACAGAAGAGGAAACTGAAGCACAGAAAGGTTAAGTAACTTGCCCAAAGCCACCAGGTCACACAACCAGTAAATCATAAAAGTCAGGAGCTGATCTCAGTTGCTCTCCCAACCAAAATAGCAAAGAAGACAAACCACTTCTCCTTCATGGGTTTGGTAAGGATGGCTGTGGAGGGAGATTCCAGCACAGGTTGTGAGTCTGGACAATGCCGCGAAACGTTCAGCCAGCATTCCAGGGTGAATTTTCATTCCAACTGGCCTTGGGGTACCCGAGGTCAGTAGACTCAGATTCCCTCCCCTTCCTTCCCAAGGGTGCTCCCTTCCCTGTGCCCCTGCCTTCACTGGAGTGTTGGTGCCAGTTCCTTTCCCTGCATCCCCCAGAAATTCACTTCTCAGGCCAAGGTGGCAATATTGCAAATAAAAGTTTCTGATGAGTGATTAGTAGGTGCTTGGTGCTGGATAAGTACTTTGCATATTTTCTCAATTACCTCCATTTTATAGAGGAGAAGGCTGAGTGGTTGAGTGTTTCGTTCAAGGTCACAAAGTCAGTGACTGCTGGGCCAGGATTCCACCCAGATATGTCTCACTCCAAAGCCGTGCACCTTGTGACCCACTGCTGCCCTCTGCTTGGTGTGGGACAGCACTGCCCTGCTGTACTGGGTACCAAGTTTTAACTACAGTACACAGGGTGCTGAGCGGTTCCATCTGATGAAGGACAGGCTGGGGGTGGGGAGGGGGGAAGCAGGTAGGGTAGTTCTGGTTCTCAAAGCCACTGCAGAGCCCATCAAATTGCATCAGCCATAACTATACGTATCATTTTGCTATGAAGAACACTATTTGGATAATTGGTGAAATCTGAATAAGGTTACATAACAGTAAAGGGGCATGATGTCTACAAATTTCAGTTTTTAAAAGTGCATGTGTGTGTGCATGGAGAGAGAGAAAGAGAGACTAATTGAACAAATGTAGTAAAATGTTAACATCTGGGGAATTTGGGTGAAGTATGTAGGGAATTCCTTATACTGTCATAACTTCTCTGTAAGTCTGAAATTACTTCAAATAAAAAGGTTAATCATTGTACCTTCAGAAAGCCAACCACCGTAGCTCCCCAGGTTGCTGGGACTTCTGGTAACTGATAGGGTCCGTGGGAGATTGCAAATTTATTATCCACAGGGGTACCTCCCTGGCTCCTCTTCAGGTTGACAATCATGACAATCTTGGTAGGCAGGGAGTATAGGGGCCCTGGAGATGACAGGAGGAAAGAAGCTACCTTTGAGCAGTAGCTCTTGGGGTCTTCAGTTCCCACAGGACCCCATGTGCACCCCCTCCAAGGCACAAACATATTCATATTCACAACTACAGGCAATGATAGAGAACTCCCAAAAAGGATAAACTTGTGTGTGTCCAGACACTGGTTAGCATAGCGAAGGGGCTGGAAGGCATTTCTTGTGAGGAAGAGTGAAGAGAATAAGATGAGGAGCTTGGGAAGAGAAGGCTAGGTGGTGAGGGGTGGAGCTGGCTTGGGGGCACATGAGAAATATTCTAGGCATTTGTCAAACAAACGGAAAGCAGACTCAGTCTGTGAAATGCAGGACAGAATGAACTGGGGTGCTGCCTGGCCATCAACATTTTTTAAAGTTCCTCAAGTGAGTCTAATGTACACCAAAGTTTGAGAATCATTGACTTGGGATGCTCTAAGGTTCTGTGAATCTCAGAGAAATCGGACCATGTGGACAAGACCAGAGCGCCAGTATTTGCTACAGGAATGAACAACTTCAATTACCCTGGTCAAATGGAGATCAGAATTTACCCTGCACGTAGTCTCAGACTGATGGATGAACTTTTGACCCCAAAAGTGTGCTGAGATTTCTTGTTAAAATTCAGAAGAGACATAAAGGGAAGTGGCAGCACAGTTTTACTTCATTTTTTTTTTTTAACATCTTTATTGGAGTATCATCGCTTTACAATGGTGTGTTAGTTTCTGCTGTATAACAAAGTGAATCAGCTGATATCCCAATATCCCCTCCCTCTTGCATCTCCCTCCCACCCTCCCTATCCCACCCCTCTAGGTGGTCACAAAGCAGTGAGCTGATCTCCCTGTGCCATGCAGCTGCTTCCCACTAGCTATCTATTTTATATTTGGTAGTGTATATATGTCAGTGCTACTCTCTCATTTCATCCCAGCTTACCCTTACCCCTCCCCATGTCCTCAAGTCCATTCTCTACGTCTGCGTCTTTATTCCTGTCCTGCCCCTAGGTGCATCAGAATCATGATTTGTTTTAGATTCCATATACATATGTTAGTATATGGTATTTGTTTTTCTTTTTCTGACTCACTTCACTCTGTATGACAGACTCTAGGTCCATCCACCTCACTACAAATAACTCAATTTCGTTTCTTTTCATGGCTGAGTAATATTCTATTGTATATATGTGCCACATCTTCTTTATCTGTTCATCTCTCAGTGGACACTTAGGTTGCTTCCATGTTCTGGCTATTGTAAACAGAGGGGCAATGAACATTGTTGTACATGACTCTTTTTGAATTATGGTTTTCTCAGGGTGTATGCCCAGTAGTGGGATTGCTGGGTCATATGGTAGTTCTATTTCTGGTTTTTTAAGGAACCTCCATACTATTCTCCATAGTGGCTGTATCAATTTACATCCCCACCAAAAGTGCAAGAGGGTTCCCTTTTCTCCACACCCTCTCCAGCATTTATTGTTTGTAGATTTTTTGATGATGGCCATTCTGACTGTTGTGAGGTGATACCTCATTGTAGTTTTGATTTGCATTTCTCTAATGATTAGTGATGTTGAGCATCCTTTCATGTGTTTGTTGGCATTCTGTATGTCTTCTTTAGAGAAATGTCTATGTAGATCTTCTGCCCATTTTTGGATTGGGTTGTTTGTTTTTTTGATATTGAGCTGCATGAGCTGCCTGTATATATTAGAGATTAATCCTATGTCAGTTGCTTCATTTGCAAATAATTTCTCCCTTTCTGCGAGTTGTCTTTTTGCCTTCTTTATGGTTTCCTTGGCTGTGCAAAAGCTTTTAAGTTTCATTAGGTCCCATTTGTTTATTTGTGTTTTTATTTCCATTTCTCTAGGAGGTAGGTCAAAAAGCATCTTGCTGTATTTTATGTCATAGAGTGTTCTGCCTATGTTTTCCTCTAAGAGTTTTATAGTGTCTGGCCTTACATTTAGGTCTTTAATCCATTTTGAGTTTATTTTTGTATATGGTGTTAGGGAGTATTCTAATTTCATTCTTTTACATGTAGCTGTCCAGGTTTCCCAGCATCACTTATTGAAGAGGCTGTCTTTTCTCCATTGTATATTCTTGCCTCCTTTATCAAAGATAAGGTGATCATATGTGCGAGGGTTTCTATCTCTGGGCTTTCTATCCTGTTCCATTGATCTACATTTCTGTTTTTGTGCCAGTACCATACTGTCTTGATTACTGTAGCTTTGTAGTATAGTCTGAAGTCAGGGAGCCTGATTCCTCCAGCTCCAGTTTTCTTTCTCAATATTGCTTTGGCTATTCAGGGTCTTTTGTGTTTCCATACAAATTGTGAAAATTTTGGTTCTAGTTCTGTGAAAAATGCCATTGGTAGTTTGATAGGGATTACATTGAATCAGTAGATTGTTTTGGGTAGTATAGTCATTTTCACAATGTTGATTCTTCCAATCCAAGAACATGGTATATCTCTCCATCTGTTGGTATCATCTTTAATTTCTTTCATCAGTGTCTTATAGTTTTCTGCATACAGGTCTTTTGTCTCCTTAGGTAGGTTTATTCCTAGGTATTTTATTCTTTATGTTGCAGTGGTAAATGGGAGTGTTTCCTAAATTTCTCTTTCAGATTTTTCACCATTAGTGTATAGGAATGCAAGAGATTCTGTGCATTAATTTTATATCCTGCTACTTTACCAAATTCATTGATTAGCTCTAGTAGTTTTCTGGTAGCATCCTTAGGATTCTCTATGTATAGTATCATGTCATCTGCAAACAGTGACAGTTTTACTTCTTCTTTTCTGATTTGGATTCCTTTTATTTCTTTTTCTTCTCTGATTGCTGTGGCTAAGACTTCCAAAACTATGTTGAATAATAGTGGTGAGAGTGAGCAACCTTCTCTTGTTCTTATTCTTAGATGAAATGGCTTTAGTTTTTCACCATTAAGAATGATGTTGGCGGGCTTCCCTGGTGACGCAGTGGTTGAGAATCTGCCTGCCAATGCAGGGGACACGGGTTCGAGCCCTGGTCTGGGAGGATCCCACATGCCGCGGAGCAACTAGGCCCGTGAGCCACAACTACTGAGCCTGTGCGTCTGGAGCCTGTGCTCCGCAACAAGAGAGGCCGCGACAGTGAGAGGTCTGCGCACCACGATGAAGAGTGGTCCCCGCTCACCGCAACTAGAGAAAGCCCTCACATAGAAACGAAGACCCAACACAGCCAAAAATAAATAAATAAAGAAGCTTTCATTTAAAAAAAAAAATGATGTTGGCTGTGGGTTTGTCATATATGGCCTTTATTATGTTGAGGTAGGTTCCCTCTATGCCTACTTTCTGGAGAGTTTTTATCATAAATCGGTGTTGAATTTTGTAGAAAGCTTTTTCTGCATTTACTGAGATTATCATATGCTTTTTCTCCTTCAATTTGTTAATATGGTGTATCACGTTTGATTTGATTTGCGTATATTGAAGAATCCTTGCCTTCCTGGAATTAACCTCACTTGATCATGGTGTATGATTCTTTTAATGTGCTGTTGGATTCTGTTTGCTAGTATTTTGTTGAGGATTTTTGCATCTATGTTCATCAGTGATATTGGCCTGTAGTTTTCTTTCTTTGTGACATCTTTGTCTGGTTTTGGTATCAGGGTGATGGTGGTCTCATAGAATGAGTTTGGGAGCGTTCCTCCCTCTGCTATATTTTGGAAGAGTTTGAGAAGGATAGGTGTTAACTCTTTTCTAAATGTTTGATAGAATTCGCCTGTGAAGCCATCTGGTCCTGGGCTTTTGTTTGTTGGAAGATTTTTAATCACAGTTTCAATTTCAGTGCTTGCGATTGGTCTGTTGATATTTTCTATTTCTTTCTGGTTCAGTCTCGGAAGGTTGCGCTTTTCTAAGAATTTGTCTATTTCTTCCAGGTTGTCCATCTTATTGGTATATAGTTGCTTGTAGTAATCTCTCATGATCCTTTGTATTTCTGCAGTGTCAGTTGTTACTTCTCCTTGGTTTGAGTCTTCTCCCTTTTTTTCCAGCTGAGTCTGGCTAATGGTTTATCAATTTTGTTTATCTTCTCAAAGAAACGGCTTTTAGTTTTATTGATCTTTGCTATCATTTCCTTCATTGATTTCTGACCTGATCTTTATGATTTCTTTCCTTCTGCTACCTTTGGGGGGTTTTTTGTTCTTCTTTCTCTCATTGCTTTAGGTGTAAGGTTATGTTGTTTATTTAAGATTTTTCTTGTTTCTTGAGGTAGGATTGTATTGTGATAAACTTCCCTCTTAGAAATTCTTTTGCTGCATCCCATAGGTTTTGGGTCGTCGTTTTTTCATTGTCATTTTTCTTCTACGTATTTTTTGATTTCCTCAGTGATCTCTTGGTTATTTAGTAGTGTATTGTTTAGCCTCCATGTGTTTGTAATTTTTACAGGTTTTTTCCTGTAATTGATATCTAGTCTCATAGTGTTATTGTAGGAAAAGATACTTGATATGATTTCAATTTTCTTAAATTTACCAAGGCTTGATTTGTGACCCAAGATATGATCTATCCTGGAGAATGTTCCATGAGCACCTGAGAAGAAAGTCTAATCTGTTGGTTTTGGATGGAATGTCCTATAAATATCAATTAAGTCCATCTTGTTTAATGTGTCTTTTAAAGCTTGTGTTTCCTTATTTATTTTCATTTTGGATGATCTGTCCGCTCGTGAAAGTGGGGAGTTAAAGTCCCCTAGTATGATTGTCTTACTTTCGATTTCCCCTTTTACGGCTGTTAGCAGTTGCCTTATGTATTGAGGTGCTCCTGTTGGGTGCATATATATTTATAATTGTTATATCCTCTTCTTGGATTTACCCCTTGATCTTTATGTAGTGTCCTTCTTTATCTCTTGTAATAGTCTTTATTTTAAAGTCTATTTTGTCTGATATGAGAATTGCTACTCCAGCTTTTTCTTGATTTCCATTTGCATGGAATATCTTTTTCCATCCCTTCACTTTCAGTCTATATGTGTCCCTAGGTCTGAAGTGTGTCTCTTTTAGACAGCATATATACAGATCTTGTTTTTGTATCCATTCAGTCAGTCTATGTTTTTTGATTGGAGCATTTAATCTATTTACATTTAAGGTAATTATCGATATGTATGTTCCTATTACCATATTTTTAATTGTTTTGGGTTTGCTTCTGTATGTCTTTTCTTTCTCTTGTGTTTTCTGCCTAGAGAAGTTCCTTTAGCATTTGTTCTAAAGCTGGTTTGGTGGTGCTGAATTCTCTTAACTTTTGCTTGTTTGTAAAGTTTTTAATTTCTCCGTAGAATCTGAATGAGATCCTTGCTGGGTAATCTTGGTTGTAGGTTTTTCCCTTTCATCACTTTAAACATGTCCTGCCACTCTCTTCTGGCTTGCAGAGTTTCTGCTGAAAGATCAGCTGTTAATCTTATGGGGATTCCCTTGTATGTTATTTGTTGCTTTTCCCTTGCTGCTTTTAATATTTTCTCTTGTATTTAATGTTTGATAGTTTGATTACTTTGTGTCTTGGTATGTTTCTCCTAGCTTTATCCTGTATGGGCTCTCTGTGTTTCCTGGACTTGACTATTTCCTTTCCCATGTTTGGGAAGTTTTCAACTATAATCTCTTCAAATATTTTCTCAGACCCTTTCTTTTCCTCTTCTTCTTCTGGGACCCCTATAATTCAAATGTTGTTCTGTTTACTGTTGTCCCAGACATCTCTGAGATGGTCCTCAATTCTTTTCATTCTTTTTTCTTTATTCTGCTCTGTGCTAGTTATTTCCACTATTTTATCTTCCAGGTCACTTATCCGTTCTTCTGCCTCAGTTATTATGCTATTGATTCCTTCTAGAGAATTTTTAATTTCATTTATTGTGTTGTTCATCAGTTTGTTTGCTCTTTAGTTCTTCTAAGTCCTTGTTAAACATTTCTTCTATTTTCTTCATTCTATTTCCAAGATTTTGGATCATCTTAACTATCATTACTCTGAATTCTTTTTCAGGTAGACTGCCTATTTCCTCTTCATTTGTTTGGTCTGATGGGTTTTTACCTGACTCCTTCATCAGCTGTATATTTCTCTGTCTTCTCATTTTGTTTAACTTACTGTGTTTGGGGTCTCCTTTGTGCAGGCTGCAGGGTCGTAGTTCCCATTGTTTTTGGTGGAGTTCCCTCACCCAGTGGGTGAGGTTGGTTCAGTGGGTTGTGTAGGCTTCCTGGTGGAGGGGACTGGTGCCTGTGTTCTGGTGGGTGGGGCTGGATCTTGTCTTTCTGGTGGGCAGGACCGCGTCTGGTGGTGTGTTTTGTGGTGTCTGTTAACTTAGTATGATTTTAGGAAGCCTCTCTGCTAGTGGGTGGAGTTGTGTTCCTGTCCTACTAGTTGTTTGGCATGGGCCATCCAGCACTGGAGTTTGCTGGCCGTTGGATGGAACTGGGTCTTAGCATTGAGATGGACATCTCTGGGAGAGCTCTCGCTAACTGATATTACCTGGGGCTGGAAGGTCTCTGGTGATCCAATGTCCTGAACTTGCCCCTCCCACCTCAGAGGTTCAGGCCTGACACCAGGCCAGAATACAAAGACCCTGTCAGCCACAGCTGCCGAATCAACTAGCCCTGAAAATGGATGGCGCTGGAGTGTGGGGCCCACGCCCACCATCGCTGGCAGTGGAGAGAGCGGGAGAGGGTCAGGAGTGGTGATGCAGTGTAAGGTGTTGGGGGGGGTAGGCGTCCTCGTGCATGCCCCTCGTTGTGTGCCCCTCCCACCACCAAATTTTACTTCATTTGAGGGCTCCCTGGGTTTTGTTTGATTTTAGAACTGGCAATGTCCTTTGGTAAATATGGGGAGGTGATGGGTTTTGATTTAGTTTGTCATGGCTAGGCCATCAGTCCATTCTCTGTGGCTTTCCACACAACTGCCTGTCCCCTGAATAACCAAATATAGATGTCACTCTTGTGTCCATCTATAGGGGTGGGATAGGGAGGGTGGGAAGGAGACACAAGAGGGAGGAGATATGGGGATGTATGTATATGTATAGCTGATTCACTTTTTTATACAGCAGAAACTAACACACCATTGCAAAGCAATTATACTCCAATAAAGATGTTTAAAAAAAAGTCACTCTTGCTTTGTTTCCCACCCCCATCTTCCCCCAAGAGACCAAAAAGGTGATTGTGCATTTCCTCCTCCAGAACTGCAGCCTCCTTCCCCAGGAGGAAGCTGGTTTGCTGTCAGACAGGAGTGGGGCCACCTGAAGACAAGATCCATCCAGGCCCTTGTCCTGGCCTGAGAGCTAGATTGTCTGAAGCTCCCTGAGGAAAGAAAGTCTCTCTGAAGGGATGAAGGGAGTGGCCCTCACTGAAAAGAATTGGATCCCCAAGTCAAGAAAGAATGGCAGGGGGTGGGGGGCTCAGCTGTGGACCTCAACTCTTTTTTAAAAAATTTATTTATTTATTTATTTATTTATTTATTTATTTATTTATTTATTTATTTATTTATTTATTGGCTGCACTGGGTCTTCACTGCTGCGCGTGGGCTTTCTCCAGTTGCGGTGAGCGGGAGCTACTCTTCATTGTGGTGCGCGTGGCTTCTCTTGTTGCGAAGCACGAGCTCTAGGCGCACGGGCTTAGTTGTTCTGTGTTATGTGGGATCTTCCTGGACCAGGGCTTGAACCCGTGTCCCCTGCATTGGCAGGAGGATTCTTAACCACTGAACCACCAGAGAAGTCCCTTTTTCTTTTTTTAATATATATTATTTTTTGATATGGACCTTTTTTTTTTTTTAAGTCCTTATTGAATTTGTTACAATATTGCTTCTGTTTTATATTTTGGTTTTTTTGGCCACAAGGCATGTGGGATCTTAGCTCCCCGATCAGGGATTGAACCTGCACCCCCTGCATTGGAAGGCAAAATCTTAATCACTAGACCATCAGGGAAGTCCCTGGACCTCAACTCTTCATCAATGATCTCATCCAGTATCCCAGCTCTTACAGAATAATAGCCACATTGTGACCACCCCCCTGGACTGGACATCCCCAGATGGATATTTCACAGGCATGTCAGACCTACTGTGTCCAAATCAAAATCCTGATCTTCCCTCTCTGTTCCACCTCCCACCCCAATTCTGTCTTCCCACCACAGCCTTCTTCAGGTCAGAAAAACAGCAATGCCGTTCTTGCAGTTGCCAAGGCCAACAACGTCACAGCCGTCCTTGACTCCTCTTCTCTCCCAGGCCACACAGAATCCTTCAACACATCCTGATGATCTGACCATTTCTCACTGCATCAACGGAGCTCAGCCACCATCCTCTCTTGCCCAGATTGCTGCTGCTCCCTCCTCCCGCCCTTGCCCCTCTGAAATCAAGTCTGAGTGCAGCAGCCAAGTGACCCTTTGAAAACAAACATCAGATCAAGTCACTCCTTGGCTCTTAACTCTCCAACAGCTTCTCATGTTGTTCATAGTAAAAGCCAGTGGCCTTGGCCCTGCTTAATTACCTAGTCTCTTTGGGACCTCATTGCCTGCCACGGCTCCCTCCCAACTCACCCTGCTTCATCCACAACTGCTGTTCCTCGAAGGCACAGGTGTCTGCACTTGCTCTGCACCTGCCTGGAACACCCTCCCCCACCTCCCTCAGGTATGTGTCCATTTGCCCAAACATCACTGTGGTAGCAAGCCCCTCCTTGAGGGCCCTATTTACAATTGCAAACTCTCCTCACCAGCATTCCCTGTTTCCCTCTCCTGGCTACAGTTTCTCCATCTAACATGGCTTTTTCACATGTTTGCCACCCTCTCCAAAATGAGCCCCTTGAGAACAGGGACTGTGTCAGCTTTATTTTTTGCTGCATCCCCAGAGTCCAGCCAGGGCCTAGCACAGGACAGGCACTCCATGAGTGTTTGTCGAATGCATGGAGAGGGTCAAGGCCTGAGTGCGGGGGCCCTGAGGTGGCAGAATGTCAGATGCAGACAGCTGCAGGGGTGCCCAGGGAGGTGGGTGCTGACACACTGACTGGGGAGTGAGTGGATGGACCTCACAGGCCTGGATGAGGAGAGCCTTCAGTAGATGGACTGAAGACCCGGGACCCCCTTGTCTCTGGCACCACACGAGCCCATGGGAGCAAGGCAGTAAGGGAAGACAAGTAAAGCTGGGGTTCTCATCAATCGTGGAAACTGGTGGCTTGGAGTCACATTTTGTTGGATTTAGGAAAGTAAATGCAGTATCTTTTACACCTTGAGTGCTGGGAAGCAATTCATTCCAGAAGTCCCACCATTTAGGGTCCCTATAGGTGAGAAAGGCAGAGGCTCCTATCCAAAAGGCAAGTTATCTAGAGGTCCCACTGGCCCGAGGCATTAGCCCCCAGACTTCAGAGCCAGGGCAGCCCCCACCCTCCCACCAGGGCCCACAGTCCCACCAGGAAAGCAGTCCTGGGGTGGGGAGCACATAGGTCTCCCATGTCAGGTGCTGCTGACGGTGGGACAGTAAGATGAGCAGGAGTTAGGCAGCCAAGGTGAGCCAGGGAGGGAGAGAGGAGGAATCAGGCAGAGGAAACAGCATGTGCAAAGGCTAGGAGATGAGAGCGCCTGGGACAAAGAGGGGACAGCAGGAGTGTGGCTGTGAGAGGGCAGGACCTGAGCGTGGGGTCAGATCTCAGCAACAAGCCTCAACTAAGGCCACAGGAAGGCACCAAGCAGAGAAATCTCACCCCAGCTATTGTGTAAGGAATGAATGAGCGGAGGCAACAAGGCTGCACGGAGCCAACTGGCAGTCAGGATGAATCTGAAGAATATTTAGAAAGTAGAATGGGTAGGCCTTGGATACTGATGAGATCACTCCTAGTAAAGAACCGATGGTGGTGAAAGAACACCGGATTGGGGCAGGTAAAGGAGGAGGGCCTGGATCTGGCCATGCAAAGTCCACATGAAGAGGCCTCACAGGCCCATGAGGGTTAAGAATGTGGACTTAGGAATTGCAGGATTGTGGTGACTGAAGCCCTGAGAGTAGGCAAGAACACCCAGGAGAGCATTCAGCGGGGAGAAGAGTCTCGAGCAGAATGCTGCCAGCAGGAGGAGAGATGCCCAGAAAGGCAACTTAGAAGGAGCAGCCAAGGCAAAATGAGGAAAGGTGGAAAGCCAGAGAGCAGGTGAAGGCCAAGGGCAGAGGATGCCTCTAGAAGCAGGGAGTGGTCGGCAGCACCCTGGGAAGTGACGCTGGTTCCATACAGACAACCTCCCACATCTCATACCAAGTCAGCACTCCCCCCATCAGATACCACAAACGATCTAGAATTTAGCAGATGTTTATTTGTGTAGTAGGAAGATTCAGGTATATAAATAAGGTGAATACTTTCCAATGTACAGTATATCATGATCTGACACTTCATTGAAAAAGAATCAGTTCAATACTGATCAGACAGTGCACAGAGAAAGGTCAACTGGGGCAAAAACACATGGATTTACTGAAATGACAGAGGCAGGGCCAGGACAAACTCGGGGCCAATCTTGGCAGCACAGACACTGCAGTGGGCTACATTTGACTACCTGGCACTCCCCAGTGGGGCCAGGGAAGCCATTTCTATGTTTTGGGGAACTTTCTCACTAAACAGGTCTTCAGAGTGAACAGACTGAGGAAGTGCCTGACTCACCCAACACCACCAGGCTTCCCAACAATTCTCAACAGAGGGGCCGCTTGTCCCTAACACTTTGGTCTTCCCCTCCTGTTTTGCAAAGTATTAAACACCAATAAAACTTAAAACTTGGTATCAGCATCGACTCCAGAAGAGAATCCACAATCCATGAGCGTTGAATGTCCCTGGATGGGTGAGCCCAGTTTCTGTTCCCCCACCCACAAGACACTCAGGGCTGGCCTCCGCCAGCTGCAGGACTCCTGGCCTCTCCTCTGCCTGTGCTCCTCCTGCTGCTGCCCCCATGGCTTCTCAACAGTCCTCTGGCCGGACGACAATAAACCACTGTATCCTGACACTGCCTTTTGTTCTCTTGGCTCCAAGTCCTTTGGTTATGTTGGCCCTGATGCCTGCTCAGCTCTTTCCCTTTGTAATCAGCTCCCAGACACCCAGCCAGTGTGACATAAGGCAGCAACACAGTGCTGTGTGGCAGCCACACGGTGCTGTGTGTGTGGAGGATTCAAATGCAACAGAACACAAAGGACATCCTTATAAAAACACGTATGTACATTCTCAACCCCCTTTCTATGCTGGCATTCCCTGGCACAAAGCCAGCAAAACCAGCACATGAACCTAACAGAGGTAAGAAACGGGTGCTCCAGCAGCCGAGGACAGGGACTGCGCTATGGATGATGTCAGCAGAGAATCCCACCCGGGACAGAGTCACCAGGTGGCTAAACCCAACTACAGACTCTGAGCGCTACATAAGGGTCTCCCGACACCTGGGAGACCACTGCAGCAGCATCTTCAGCCCAAGGCGCAGAGGGCCCTTGCCCCTGGCTTGGAGCCATTTTCTCTACAGATAAAAAGCTGCCTGGGTCCATTAGATGCAACAATGAGGGAGGAAGTGCCTGGCCTGGCAAGCACGGGTCCAGAGGAGCGGGAGGCAGGCCCAGATCCGTCCATCACCGCAGCTGCTCACTAAACCCCCACAACTGTGCTCCTGGCTCCTGTCATAAGCAACTAACTGAAGGGGAGAGACTACCCTTTAAACACATGGGCCTTTGGGTCTAGTCTTCATTCCCCACAAACACTCAGGAAACAGCCCACAGTCAAGCCAGTGGTTCTAGGTCATTATTATTCTATTGGCTTGAGAACTTCATGGATCCATCAACACCATTCCTTCAAAGTGAAGAATGAGCCACCTCAAACACACCCTCCCCAACTCCTCCGTCTGCATTCGGAAAACTAAAAGAAATAGTTTTCATTTTTCATTAATCCGGTGCCTATTCTCCCTTCATTCATGAATCACCACTGAGATCCTCTCCTAACCTAGAATCCAAGAGAAACACTCCCCATCATCTATCCCCAAGTGGTCACCTGCGTCTACCCTGTTAACACTTTTAAGAAAGCAAGAAACACAAAGCCCCTGACCTGTTATGTGTAAGGACATGAGCGAGAGCCTTAGGCCTTCCCTCTGTACTATCATCTACTACAGAGAAGCTCTCTCTCTCTCCCTCTCCTCTTGGGCCCCGCGATGTCTGCTCACACGGAGGACTGCTGCAGGTCCCTGAGCTGTGTGCACAGAGCACAGTTCTTGGCAGAGGGGGACATGGGGTCCAGGGCAAGTCACAGATCAGCCCTTACTGCCCAGGAAGTGGAGGCACCACCAGGCAAGAGGAAAGGGCCTCCTTCCCCATGGCAAGTCCAGACCAGGGGCAGCAGGAGGTGAGCAAAACCTCAGGCAAACCATTCCTACCAGGAACGGAGAATTCTGGAACTTGTCCACATCCTCTCTCCTTTCATCAGGCTGGCTTTCTAAATGAAGTGGGAAGTACCCAGTTGCTGTAGATGGGTGTTAAGGTCTGGACTGCTTCTCTCAGAAGGAGAGTATGGTCACTTTCTAGACTTTGAACACCCAGGCTGTGTGCAGGGCAGGGGCAGTGTAGTGGCTGAGAAAGTCTCCAGCATCACACAACCCTGGGTTCAAATTACCAGCTGGGTTCAACAAAAACAACTACCATTTATTGAGAGCTTACTATGTGCCAGGCACTGACAAATATTTACATGCATTACCTCATAAAATCCTCACAACAATCCCGAAAGGGAGCTGCTATTATCAGAGCCAGCTGGGTTGGAATTGTACCTAGTAACCTGCCCAAACCTAGGGCTATTTGAGCCCAAAGTCTATCTTAACCACTGCACTTTGCCTGTCATGGTGCCTCATTTTCCTCATGTATAAAATGGAGATAATACCTGATCAAAGGTTGTTTTCTGGATTAAAAGGGAAAATGCATCCTTAGCACTGTGCCTGGCACATATTAAGCACTACTACTATTATTGCAATTATTATTAATAAACACACTGCTGGTAACTTAATGACTTGAGAATAAAAAGGAGCCTCATCATATAGGCATTTGGTAGAAGAGGGGAAGGGGAGCAGGGTTTTCAAAGAGCCAATGGATTTGAAAGCCACTGGCCATAAAATCCTAGACTTCAGATATTCTGGCATTCTAGTCTCATAAATCATCTACATGTTCTAAAATCCCGACACTTCAGCACCCAAAGTATACCTCCCAAACCACCCTCCCAGCTGAGATCTCTTTGCCTTTGAAAACATGGCATACATACAGACAGGTGAAAGCCTTACTCTATCAAGAGGCAGCCCCAGGTAAGCACAGCAGCCTCTACCCACCTGAGAGGCCAGGTGAATAAGGTTACTGCTGGTCAACCTGAAAGGGGGGCGGTGGGCAGTGCTGGGAGGAACAGAAAGATGGGGTCACCTTCAAATGGAAATAGGCAGTCAGCAGCTGGGACTCCGTTCCTCACTGAGAATGGGCCCACCTTCTGCAGGGAATGTGGGTGAGCAGAGTTCAGGATCAAGAGGAGGTGGGCCTAGAAGAGCCCTTAAATTAGCCTCATTCATCACCACTTGGTCCAAGCCCAGCACCCTATGTAGGTCGTGCCACAAGGGCCCCACCCAAGAAGGGAAAACAAGTTAGGAAGTGGGAGCAGGTAATCTCTTTAAAAAGTGAAAGCTGGGTAACTGCGAGCATGGAAGGTGATCAAGGGAAAAGAAAGTTCGTTTTCACCAAGGACAGAATAATGAGGCTCTGCCCACGAACCAGACCCTCTCTTCAGGAAGCTGATCGTTTGTTCCAGCCGCTCTTTCGGAGCCCCTGCTGACAAGCACAGTGAGAGTCGGCCCATGGTTTGTTGTCTTGCAATGTGTGTATGACAGTCACCTGGACATCCTTCTGTGGAAGAACAGCACCCTGGGCCTAAGGGAAAGTGACCCTCCCCACTCCACCCCTTCCTCAGCACATAATCACAACGCACAAGAAAGGTGGGCACAGACGAGAGTTACTCCCAAAGACAAAAGGCGATGGTGCCTAAGATATCAGTGACACAAGAAGACGTTTCAGAGGTGCCACATCTAGTACAGTAATGCAAATCTACTTCCTTGGAAACTGACCTTGGGCAGGCTTCTTATGGAGCAAGGCCACTGCTGTCCAGTTTTCCAAGCAATGATGCTCTTTGCCCTGAGTCAGTCACACACACCCCTGCCCCCGGCAATGTCAGGGATGCTGCTGATCCTGCCAGGGGCTCACTGACAGTCTGAAAATGTGAACTTAAGGATCCATTCGAATCAGCCTCCAGCTAACTCGGCAACTAGCTCATTCAGATCAAAGGGCCTGTTTAGTCTCCATTAAGATATATTTTTGGAATATTCTTTTTTTTTTTTTTTGGAATATTCTTATACAATATAAGTTACAGGATAAAAAGCCCAGTGGGGAAAAAATAAATACCATAAAATGATTTCAGAGTCTACCTGTGTAAGGCTAAGTTACATTTTGCCCCTTCTGAGACATTAGTTTCAAACATACATTACAGAATTGTACAACACTAGAAGGAAGTACATCTTAAATACAGTTAAACTATACCTACTAAAATGCTCAGAATATGAAACCGGCAAGAAGTAATAAACATAAATAAGGCCCAGGCTGCCTTAGAGGGTTTCACTTTCAGAAGCAAAACATAAATGTGTACTTCCTCTAAGCTGAGAGCAATTGAGAGGGTGGCACATGCACGCAAAGGGAAAAGGCGCGGGTGTCCTGCGAGCAGTCACGAGAACTCGCCGGGGAGGACGCCCAGGTCCAGCCCCTGCAGATGCTCCCTGGTTTCTTTTTCCATCAGCTCCTTATGTCACCAGGTAGGAGCTAACAGCAACTTAAGCTCCAAACGTGGCACACAGGTCGGCCCTCCTGAGCTTGCCGGAAGGAATACTGCACTTTCCCAAAGGTGAGGAGGCCCGGGGATGATAAGTCCTTGTCCTGCTGGTGAGCACAACCACCATGTGACCCTGGGGACGCACCCCCCTGGCCCTCGGTTTCCTCATCAGCAAAGGGCTCATGCCTCTCACCTGAGGTACCTCAGAAGGCTGCTGTGAGAATGTACAGGATTCAAATTGAAAAACAAAACAAAAATCTCTAAATCAGGACTGCACAATATGTATGAACACAAAATCAAATGGGAAACATAAAACCATGCATGGGAGTTAGAAACTGAATCCACGACAAGGGAGGGCACACAATTTGTCACATTTTATTTCTCACAAAAAAAATGGATCTGAAGCAAGTTACGCCACTCATTAAGATCTGCACAGCTGTGTGTTATAAGTCTCTGGAAACTTGTCTGTTTGGTGAAAGATTTTCAATAAATGGGAGAAAGAAAAACAATGTGCTATACAGACACAAGGTGGCATCAGTCTCCTGGCTACTGACTACGAAATTCCCCTATTTCACCAGAAAGCAGGCAGGGAATCAAAAGAAAACAAAATCCCGCTGACCCTCAGGCTTTCTTGATGGCAGCTCTGTTGAGCTTCCAGCTGCCGTTTCCCAGGACCCCCATCAGCAGCCACGTCCACAGAAATGTGCCAGGCTCCCTGATCCCAAAGGAAGACCTATTCAAAGGTGGCTCTCTGCTGCCGGGTCCCAGCTGAGACTCCCTGCTCCCAAGGACCCACCATCTGCCCACAGTGGGGTACCATGAGACAAATGTGGCGCCATTTCATCTCTGGTTTGGGGAACCAAGTTCATTCTGCAATCAGAAAACTAGATTCGTTACTAATCACCTCCACTCTTTAAGACTTATTGCTGAGGACAAGCATTTTAAGGACAAGTATTTAGAAAAGGCCTGTAAGTACTTGCTTTTTGGGTGCCCAGGACATGACTCAATACCTGCAGCAGCCTCTGGTACATGTACTTGTTCAGCCAGAATGATGGAATATGGGAATTAGAAGACAGCTCAGAAAATGAGGACCCACAGAGTGATGTGTCTGTCCTACCTAGCGTCATACAGCCAGCACTAAAACCCCACGCAAAAACACATTTTGTTTTTAAGGGGGCCTTGGACCTGAAAAAGAAAAGCCATGTACTGAACTGGAAATAAAAGTTCAGAAGAAGGAAGCTGTTGCACGTGGAAGGTCACACAGCGACTGTGAGCTGAGACATCAAGAGGGGTCTGGCCCGTGCTGGACGCTTCAGTGATCTGGGCTGGCTGTGAGCATCCACGGATGCAGTGAGGCTGAGATAAACAGAAATAGAGCAAAGCAGCACCAGCCCAAGGTGCTGAAGCAAGCTGTTACATCCCCATTTGGCAATGAGAACCAATATGGCACAGAATAATGGAACACACTTGGCCACCAAGCTCTCTCTCCTATACCCCCTTGCTTATTGTCCTGACAAAGAACGTATATTCCCAAAGTCAACCTCACTCCTCTAATTAAAAGGAAACAATAAATAAGTCACAGTTGAAAAGAAAAAAGGTCCCCCTGTAAAATACAAACTACATTTAAACTGGTCACATTATACAACAAGTGTGCATTTAATCTAATCTTCAGAAGCTTCAAACCTCTAATTGGGTTGGGTTATGCAGAGTTGTAAGCAGGACTTTGTGGTTTCAGTGAAGAAGTCATGGTACAACTGAAATCACTGTAAGAAATAAGTGATTTTTAAAACACACACAGATACACACTTGCCTTAAGAGTTATACATATATATATATTATATATATAATATATATACACACACACACACACACACACACATAACACAGCAGCTACGTGGGTGGTCAGCAAGGCCAAGGGCATGGGCATGTGAAAGAGAAGCCCTCTGCTCCCTGCCAAATGGGGAAGCCCCCAGAAAGGATTCAGCAGCAACAAGTCTACAGCACAAACGTGAACGACATCATCCCTGAAAAGACCCAGTTAGCCGACTGCCCTATAGGAGCCACTTGAGCCTAAACTCTGTGGGAAAAGGCCCAATTACAGTATATCCTACTGCATACACTTGAAATAGTACAGTGTGGCTTTTCTCCAGACTATTATAATTTTTCATGCTTTCTGAAAAAAATAAAAACTGAAACCTTCTTTCAGTCTGTGATGAAGCGAGGTGAACCCATATCATAAAGCAGAGCTCATACTCCACAGGATTTGTGAACAGAATGCTTATCTGATTAATAAGTCTTCATCCCTTCAGCCTCAGGAGGTAACACTCCTGTAGCTCCAAGGCAGGGATTACTGAGAAGCCCAGGGAAAGCGCTCCAGTAGTAAAGACATCCAAGCTGTGCACCTCTTCCCTGCTGGGGGTCAGCTACAAAGAGAGCTCAGTGGGGGCTAAACTTGTCGAACACAGATGAATGTCCACTCTGATCAAGCCCAGATATGGAAGCTCCAGCTTGGGAGCTAGAAGCACCAAGTAGGTGCTCCAGAGCTGGGCAACACTGTCTTTCAGGTTGTTAAAAACTTCGGTTTTAAAAACCCAAATGGTTTTACCCCAATGACTTCTTTCCAACTCAAAGCTGTAGGTTACTTACAACCCAAATCATAAGCACATAGACTGTACACACAGATTTTTTTTTTTAAATCCACAAATAAAAAATACTGTAAAAAAAAAAAGACAGTGAGTTGAAGTCTTGTCTTTGTCCAGCTGGGCTTGCCCTGGAGCCCTGCCCCTCACTCAGCCCTGTTCCTGCTCTCCTGGCCCTGGGTGGTCCCTATTCGTCCTCTGTGGCAGCTGTCAGCATCCCCTTGTCAGTCAGGTGAGACTTGAGCATGTTGAAGATGTGGAGCTGCTGATCTGGCCTCAAGGTCAGGAACTGCTGAACCAGCTTACTCGGATTAGGGCCCCTGGAAGAGGATGAAGAAACAGCACTGAGCAAAGCAGGGGCCAAGCAACTTCGAGGGCCTGATTATTCAAGTAGCTGTTCCCTCTCTGGATTCTCTACTAATGGAGGGTAGGGGTCCTCAGGGAATCCATAACTAATAGCAACCGAAAACTGCATTCACATTTGGTTTTTTTCACTCAAACTGAGAAGTAGCTAAAATTCTAGAATTTCACCACACTTAAAAATCCACTAACTTGGTTCAGATGGAAAGGTACTATACCTGATAAAACTGGCAATATACACATTGACAAAGGTGGCCATCAGATACTGGCAGTCAAAGCGATCCATGATGCCTCCATGGCCAGGAATGGTATTGGCAAAGTCCTGTTAGAGGAGGGGAAGGATTGATGAGCCTGGCCTCAGCCAAGTCAAAGCCTGGCTTATGGTCCCACCTCAATGTCCAGCTACTGTACTGAATAGCTGAGGGCAACAGAAAGTGAAAAGTAAGTATTGATTCAAATGCTGAAGCTATAATAGTACACAATCTTATTAAATTACAAAATGTTTCTTTTGAAGAAAGAATATATTAACAAATATACTGAAAATCCAACCACTGAATTTTCTTAGAAACAATGTATCTTCCTTTAACCTACTTAAATTCCATGCATGGGTGAAGAAGAGCACACATTAATAATCAGGGTTCATAGCTTGATATTTTGAAGGGGGTGGTGGCTGATGAGGTGGGACAGGAGGAGGAAGGCAGAAGACGGGTGAAAAGGGGCCCAGCTAGGAGACAATGAGAGGAACAGAAAAGGGTTTTCCTACTTTGATTTTAAAGGCTCGCTTGAATCCACTAGCGAAGAACCCTCCAAAGGGGCCAATGAGTGAAGCAAAAGTGGAGAGGGCAATGCTGTGAATCTGGAAGGGGTACATCCGGACTGTTTTCTGAAAAGAATAAATGAAGTCAGTCGAGATGCCTGCAAGCCCAGGCTTATTACTTGTTAACATTAGAAAACAAACAAACAACAACAACAACAAAACCACCTCTTTATGAAACTATTTCTCTCCCCCAACCCCAAAAAAATTTAAGGAAGAAGACTGGTTTGGGGGTTTTTGTTTGTTTTTGGTAAATCTCTAATATATGGCTTAATAGAGGACATTAAGGTATTACGCATTCAGTCTACAGCAATATGATGTTTTGGTTGAAGTGTATGAAGAAAATCTAGCCCTACAAGGATACGTTGTTGAAAAAAGGAAGAGTATTTTAGCACCGTCTTTTCAGATAATTATGGGTATTCTCTGATACTACACCAGAACTTAAGTGGTAGTTTTCTAAAAATTTGGTGCAATGTGGAATCTGAAAGCCTATCAATGACCGTTTTGTACTCTTACATTAAAATCCATTGGTCTATCTTGCACTTTGAATGGATCGTTTACCTGTGCATGACTGCGTAAAACCATGCACTGGCCATTTCAAAAATACTGGTTCACTGAGTTACACAAATCTTTCAAATGTAGACAGATTTTGCCATACAATGTCAAAATGTCATATGTTAAAATCACCACAGATCCCTCAGAAAAGCCTTTAAGTATTAAGAAGCTGTCAAACTTACAGTAGCAGGTATACACTTTCCAAAACTCTAATTGGTACTTGAAAGCCAAATTTTATCGTTGGTAACAACTACTGTCAGTTGTTTTCTTGAAGTGACAGACTCACTTTGTTCCTTTTCAAGAAAAATGTCTGCCAAAAATCCAAATCTGAAAAATTAGTTTGTTGGTTCTTTTCAAGTAAAAATTATGTCCCCATAAAAAAGCTGCTAGTTCAGCTCATAACTCAAGCAGGTGCACATGCAGTCTTCCTTTAGGTAAGCACTGTCCTGTAGCATTTAGCAGAAGCATTTTATGTATAACTTCCATTTTGGTACCAGAGCATTAGAAAGGTGTGTATTCAAGGGTCAAGATTTAATAAAATTAATAATTTTACTATTTCATCAAAGACACTCTTAAGGTGAGCTGGCTGAGTCTTCCTGTGAGTACGTGGCATAATGAATTCAATGACAGTCCAGTTTAGTGCCACTGCCTTCACTCATGCTAAGGTGCCAGCACTGCTTTTGCACCATCATGGCAAATGTTGACAAAGTGAAAAAGTGAAACTTTCTTCATTACGTTACGAAGAAAGTACAGACCCCCTGAGAGGACCTCAGGGTGCCCCAGGATCCAAAAGCACACTTTCAGAACCCTGGTCTTAATGATTTAAAGAGGGAGGAAATGTCTCCTCCTGTCCTCACCCTGAACTGACTTGAGCAATTCTCCAACCTGGGGCTTACAAGCTTGGGGGAGGGAGGAAGCTAGCTGTTTTTGAGGGAAGGCAGTGGTGGAGAGGGGGCTCTCTCTTTGTAGTCACTATGCAGCCAAGGATCATTCGCCCCATGTGAGTGGCACATACCCAGCCAATGACCGACTGGATCACCCCAGGAATGTTGTACTCCTGCAGACGAAACAGGTCCGAGGGCTCACAGTCCACAGTGAAGCTGTTGGTATCATTGTTGTACTCCACGGGGCAGACAAAGCATCTGTACCCGGACATCACATAGGACAACTGAGGATGAGAACAGACAGACAAAGGAGACAAGTTCCAGCCATCTTGCCTGGGCAGCACACGCCTGGTTCAGCCAAGTCCCTCACAGTGCCTAGCACCCTAAGTGTAAGCTATGCACTAAATCATAGGTTCATATTTCACCATATGTGTATTTTACCTGTATCTGGAAAAAAAAAAATGAAAAAGAGCCTGATGGCCCACTGAGGCCTCAATGTACTTGCTCCAACAACCAGGCCCTGAATAAACCCAGGAAAGACCTGAGGGAATTTGGGCAAAGAACTACAAGAAGTTTCACCCCATTTGGAGGAGCGATGGTCCATTTTTCTCAGGATCCCTTAATTCAAAATGGCAGGTGGTGAGGGGAGTGGTATAGTGAGAGGAAGACAACCAGGAGGGGAGAAAGCTGAAGAGCAGTAAGTAGGGAGTCAGCCCTGAAGGGCAGCTGGACAACTCTGAAAAGGGGAGAGACTGGCCTGAGGGTCAGAAGCAGCAAATGGTGCTCTAGAAAGGGCTGGGAGATGATTCCTCTCCAGGCAAGACACCCACAGGAGAAAATCTGGGTTAGAATGGCATATCCCACCTCACCTCTTACTCTCAGGCAAAATATCAAATGCCTGGACAAGAATGCCATCTCCTGAGTGTTGCCAGGCCTCAGCCTGAGAGGAGTACAAGGTGTGCATGGCCCCCACTCCTCTACTGCTTAAAGACTGGCAGGTAAAGGACAGCTGGCACTGCCCATGCCATGTTCATGCCCCGCTACAGGGCAAGGTTGCCATTCAGCAGGACAGAGTCCTTGGCCTCGGGGGACATGCTCACTAGCCGTGAATGGGCTTTGAAGGTGGGTGGGAGGCCTCTGCCCATCCCCCACCCAGCTGGGAGCACCACCTACCAGAAGGCCAAATACCACAGTAGCAAAGCAGCCCCCAATGAAGCCTTCCCAGGTCTTCTTCGGGGACAGCTGTGGACAGAGAGCAAGTTCTTAAAAAAAGGCATTTTGATAACTCTAGCTTTGGGAATAATGATTAACTGTTAAAAGTCTTTCTACTATTAAAAAAACTCATTCAATTAAACCCCTCACCTTCTAAAATACCCCATACTTGGTTTCCTTGTTCCCTGCCTGATAGCCCTCAGTTTCCTTTCTGTTTCAATTGGCCAAATAATTTAATTATATTATAAAACAGCAAACTAATGATAACACTCAAATTCAGATCAAAGCCACAAAAGTGTGCCTATGCCGTCTATAAAAATATTTTCCCTATTAGCTCTTTTTTTTTCCTATGAGTAGTTGTCAAGTCTTCCTCTGGCTTTTCTCTTGAAGCTAATTTATTACTAGCCTTTCATCAGGATGACATAAAGATGCACACACCAGCTAGATCTCTTCTGTCTCCTAAGCTGATCTACTCATAATTGAAAGCACCACCCTCCCCTCACGGTGATGGTCCGTGTTAGGGTGATCCACTTACCTTGATGAGTGGGGTCCGACCAAAGAAGAAGCCAAACATATAGGCCATGATGTCATTACAGATCACACAAGAAATGGGGACAATGAACCTAGGAAATAAACCAAAGTAAGAATCAATGCTACCAAGACGATAATACCTCAGAAGTCCACAAAACAATGCCATTCATAAATTTCAGTACCACAATAACCCATATAGTACTTATTAACCATTAAGGAATAAGTTTAAAAGAAATAAAATGCCACATAAGCCATACCTAGTACCCGGCACATAGCAGCATTCAAATGTTTACTGAATGACTACTGAATAAATGGAGGTGGTATTCTATAAAATATTCTATAAATTATTCTATAAAATATTCTATAAATATTCTATAAATATAAAATATTCTATATTCTATAAAAATTCTATAAATATTCTATTCTATAAATATTCTATATTCTATAAATATTCTATATTCTATAAATTTCTATATTCTATAAATATTCTATATTCTAAATATATATATATTTATATTTTATAAGAATATAAAAATTTAAAGTGTAAAGAAAAGAAAAAATAAAAAGTTGCCTGTTTCCCCTATCCCTATCTCCATTCTCCAAAAGAACTACTTTTAATCATTTCTGACTTTTCTTCTTCTAGCAGTTACCTCCATAATCCTAAGTAATACATTTATTATCTATTTCATAATTTACTTTTTTTTTTTTTTAAACTGTTTATTACTAGCTCTAGTGAGCCCAACTTTTCCCCAGGACTACACTGAGAGCAAGACCAAGTACATATAGCCAGATTTCTTCTCTGCCTCCCTCTGCTGGTCTGGTCATCCCCACCACGAAAAAAAAGGGACAGTTTCCAAACTTGTACCATCTCTCTCTTCTCACTTTCTGCTCTCTGACAGTCACTTTTTTCAAATTTCCTCTATTACAGTTTAACATAACATACATAAATCCTAGCCCCTCAACTACAGGCAATATTTTCTGACTTCCTGCTTGTTAAGGTAGGGATTTAGAGCACCTGTATCCACCCAACCACCCATAGTATTTACTTTGTTGAGGCTTCTAGCAACATTCTCTGCTCTGCACCTATAATTAAGTCTTGAAGGTTCAGTCTAAAAACCAATAACTAGAGATTTTAATATGATTCACTCTAGAACCAAGTGGTATATCTAGCCCTAAACATGAGAACTTAGCATGAGCCCCTCTTTAGAATTACTTAACAAAACTCCGAAAGAGAGGGAGAGTACGTCTCCTCAGGCCATTATCATTATTTTAAACATAATAATGCCCTAAGGGGAACATTTAGATGAGCTAGTTCCTGTTCTAAGCACTTTACATATTTTTACTAATTTATTCCTCAGGCAGTGGGTATTACTGTGCCTTCACCCTGAGAACAGGAAACAGAGGCACAGTTTGGGATCTTTTTTTTTTTTTTTCTTTTAATTTATTTATTTATTTTTGGCTGTGTTGGGTCTTCATTTCTGTGCCAGGGCTTTCTCTAGTTGCAGCAAGCGGGGGCCACTCTTCATCGCGGTGCGCGGGCCTCTCATTATCGTGACCTCTCTTGTTGCGGAGCACAGGCCCCAGACGCGCAGGCTCAGTAGTTGTGGCTCATGGGCCCAGTTGCTCCGCGGCATGTGGGATCTTCCCAGACCAGGGCTCGAACCCGTGACCCCTGCATTGGCAGGCGGATTCTTAACCACTGCACCACCAGGGAAGCCCACAGTTTGGGATCTTAATCACAGTACTTTAGCACCTCATATACACAAGGATATGCCTTCACATTTTCACTAAAAGCATAGCTTCTTCAGTCAGCCTACTGATTTCTATCAATGGTGATAGATTTCCTGCTGAAACCATTGCATTTGTGGAATAAAATCTACTAAGTATATCATTCTTTTGACACACTGCCAGATTCCATTCGCTAATAGTTTATTTAGTATATCTATAATCATAAAAGAAATCAGTTTATCATTCTTGTTTCTCCCTCCCTATGCTTTTATCAGTTTTAATATTAAGGGGTGGATAAAACTCAGCTGCTATCATTGGTCATTTTTTCCAGGTGTGGATTCTTATGCAATTTTCAAAGTTCTTTTATAGTTACTGATCTATTCAAGTTTTCTTCTTCATGATTTTTACTCGGTGACCTCTTGTCAGGAAATCATGATTTTTTCTTCTAGATTTTCAAATTTGTTGCCATATAGTTTCATTGTCTTTGATTCTTTAAATATCTCTACACCTGTTAGTCTAGAACCGTGGTTCTCAAAGTGTAGGTCCCAACCAGCAGGATCAGCATCACCTGGGAATGTACTCGAAATTCAAGTTCTCAGGCCCCACCCCATAGCTACTGAAGCAGAAACTCAGGAGTGGGGGGGCCCAGCAACCTGTGTTGCAACTAGGCCTGCAGGGGATTCTGATGTAGCTCAGGTGAGAACCTCTGGCTTAGACAGTTAATCAGGGTTTCTCAGCCCACCTATACGAGAACACCTACAAAATAAAAGGAAAAATCCCCCCAACATCACTCACCAGATCATTCCTTCAAACAGGTTGTGGATAACAAGATGTGACTGGGTTACAACAATCAGTAATGTTACATGGGTCCAGCCAAACTGCAAAAGAAGATAAAGAATAAACTTTACCTTTACCTTTTCTATAAACTTTATAGAAAATTGCTTAGAAACAGGTAGGAAAGATATCTGCTTCTGTACCTGTCTAACAGGAAGTGAAAAGGTATAGAACAGGCCTCGTGGAAGAACTATGTTCCCCAGCTACGGTTGTCATCAAGAGGGCCCATATGGCCCACCAGTTAGTCCTTCTATGCTCCAAAAGCCTGGGTATTTCTCATTTTCTTAGTAAGTATTTATTGAGTGCTTAGGACACTCAGAGAGGGGATGTTTTTAGGTTGAGGGAGTGATATAGTAGGCAGGATATCTATGGGCAATGCCTAAAGCTTCACCTTGAGCCTTACCTGGAGGCCACCCTCAGGTCCAGAGGGCAAAGACTACTTAGGGTGTAAATTACGTAACAGTGATTGGGTCTAGGTGGATAAAGAGCCACCAAACTTCACTGGGGATGCCTCCTTCATCCTCTAGGTTCTAGATGCATAAGAACAGACTGCATTCCAGGGTTTTGATTTATCACAGAAGGGATGAGAGGCCTGTGGAGTGTCCACAGAATTTCACTTATGCCAAGAATTTTGACACTGATGCACATATTTCCCTTACCATGTAGAACTGCAGTCGATAATGCTTCTTGACCAGACTCAGCACAAACATGCAGAATCCTAGTTTGAGGAAGAGGAGGAGAAAGGGCAAAATGAATCACATTCTGCATTTATCTTTGTCCTAGTCATTTCCTTTAGTTGTGTTAAGCAGTCCTTTGCTAATTTCCTGGCAGCAGTTAACCAGGGCACAAATTCATAGCCCAAGGGAATAAAACCAGATAAGCAGTCAGAAGGAAAAAATGACTCCTTCAAGACAATTAAAAGAAGGCAATATTTTAAAATCTTGCAGACTACACTCAACTTAGGACAATGTTCACCAGATAGAAATGTTTTGATCCTAGAGCAGGGGCCAACAACAGTCAGGCCAGCTGCCTGTTTTTATAAACAAACTTTTATTAGAACACAACCATACCTATTTGTTTACATATTGTCCAGGGTTCCTTTTGTGCTACAATGGCAGAACTGAGGAGCTGCAACAGAGACCCTATAGCCCCCAAAGCCTGTAATATTTATTATCTGGACCTTTTAAGAAAAAGTTTGCCAATCTCTGTCCTAAAGAACAAGCAGAAGGGGGATCCACCTAGTACGGGGCCAAGGCCATCCTTGCATCTCTCTCCTACTGACCCATATGACCAAACTCTCCAGGAAGAAAAGGGATTTTCCCCATAAGTGTGCTGGGTCCCTCAAAAGCAGCCCTGCCCAGAAGAGAGCACATCACTATTCAAGACCCCTGGCCTCCCTTTGTGGGGCTGCTCCCAGGCTCTGAGGCATGCTCTCTATCCTCAACACAGCAGACCTCTCGGAAGTGGACTTCATATTTTAATAGCCAAGTGTCATTCACAGAGCCAAGTATTGCTATCAAGCTGATGAACAACAGGTAAGAATGAAACGTATTAGGTCAGAACAAATTTCTCATATGCCTCAAACTGGCTTTGAGGGTAACTATGAAGAACGCATTACTAGCATTACTGTACAGTCTTAACTGAGTTTAGATTGACAGAGCACTTCACTGTTTGTCAAGTTGCAATGTATCTGATCAAATCCTCACAGTAATGCTCCTGTTTTAGCTTTAGATTACAGAAGAGCTAACTGAGATTCAAAGAGTAAGCTCCTGGCTCCTTTGAAGTCACAGGTCTTTTTAAACCCAATCAATAAAATTTCTAATACACTGCAATGTCCCTTTTTTTAAAATTAATTTTTATTGGAGTATAGTTGATTTACAATGTGTGTTAGTTTCTGCTGTACAGCAAAGTGAATCAGTTATACATATACATATATCCACTCTTTTTTAGATGCTATTCCCATATAGGTCATTACAGAGTACTGAATAGAGTTCCCTGTGCTATACAGCAGGTTCTTGTTAGTTATCTATTTTATATATAGTAGTGTATATGTCAATGCAATGTCCCTTTTTATATACAAGTTCCTGGGTGGTTTTTGTTTCAGTCACACTGCAGAATCTCTGCCAAGAGGACAGTCAGGACACGACCATGCTATGCAGTCCTCCAACAGAGGCTGGAACACAAGGACAGGTGGCACAAACTCAGCCTCCACAACCACACAAGCCCCTTGGTCTCATTTCTCTTAGTAAAAAGCTGCTACAGCTCACGTAAGGCAGAACCCTTAGCTCTGCTCCCCTAAGTGGTCAGAATTAATGTCATCAAAACCTTACGTTGACCAAGAAATGTCCCAACTCAGCAGACATGCAAAAACAAGACATACACAACAACTGGTGAGCTGCTTGATGCATACCTGTTAGATAGAGAGTAAAGGAAATGAATCGGTGGTATTTACTGAGAATCCGCAAAGGTTCCTCTCTCTGGACCAGAGTGAAGAAGTAATCTGTCACTGTTTCGCCATAGAAGAAATAATTTACACACAGTAGAAAGTACCTGTAAAAGAATACAGGTCACTGCCAAGGGAAGCACATGTGGCCCCTCCTTTAAAGCGAGGCTGTTAGAAAGCCTCGAGGACCAGAGGTCCACCTGACCCCCAAGACCCCCGGGGGCAGCTCACACAGGGACAAGCAGACCACCGTTCCCTGTTCTCTGGTGACACTGCAGGTGAGACATTTATCTAGAAATTTGTGGCTTTCATTCACTCTCCATTTATCATAAACTTGGGACTCAAGTTTTTGCCCCTTCTGTAGCATTACCAGGCCTAACTTAACACTCAAACCGTAAGACAACCCTCTGAAAGGCACCTCATCCTGCCTCCGCAGTCTTACTTCCACTCTTCCTGACACAAACCTTGCACACCTATCAAAATGGACTTCTCTGGCTTTGCCACCTGTCTGCTTGGTTCCCTTCTTTTCCCTGCCTGGAATATGCTCTTCGCTTACCCAGTTTATCACTCGTTGCTCAAATACCATTTTCTTCATAAAACCTTGCATGACCTAACATGATATCTGCCTCCCCTGCATTTATTTCTATAGTACAAAGTATTTGCTCCTTCCACTAAGCAATCAATTATGCTTCAGACTGTCTTCCTCTCTGATGCCTGGCTTTGACACACAAACCTTTCACTAGCACTAACTCTTCATTTGTTTATAACCTCTCTCCTCTACTGGAAGGAGCTCTGAGGAGGGAGAAGACATGGCTCATATACCTTTGCGGCCTCACTGGTGTTTCTGAGTACGGGAACCAGCAGCCCCACTCTAAACACTCAACAAGGATCCAGACAGAGGAAAGAGGGGAGAGCTTCTCTCTTCCATTTTTTCTTTTTTTTTTTTTAATTGTGGAAGTTCAAGAACTCCGATACTGGGTTTGTTTTCTGTTATGTGAAAAATACTTCCTTTGTACAGTGACCAGAGTCAGGGGTCAGACATCCTGAGTATGTTAACAAAATTCATAAGATTGCTTTCCAGCTATAGAAGACCCACAAGAGAGACCTACATCTTAACCCAGGTGGCAAGCACAGGCCCTGTGGAGACTGCGAGGCAGCTTGTGCTGCTGGATGCCGAGGAAGCGTCTCTCAGAAGTATGTGTCCAGGCCAAGTCCGAGCACATCAACTCCCTTGGCCAAAACCAAGTTGCCGGGGCCCAAAACACTACTCTCCGGACTGGTAAGTAATGAAATCAATGCCAGAGACCCAGCACAGCAGGGTGAGAAGAGTCTGTATTTGCCCCAAGTCTTCTCAGGGCTACGCAGTGCTCTGCTCACATGTCACCACCTGAGAAGAGTGTGGTCAATACAGCAGCGAGTTTCAGATAAGGAAGGGGTCTCGGACATCATCTGCACTATAGGTTTTGATCCTGTTTTTGCTTCAAGATAGCCAAGCCCAGAATTCCCTGGTGGTCCAGCGGTTAGGACTCTGTGCTCTCACTGCCGAGGGCCCAGGTTCAATCCCTGGTCAGGGAACTAAGATCTTGCATGCAGCGTGGCGTGGCCAAAAAAAAAAAAAAAAAAAAAAGCGCCAAGCCCCTTCCTAGGAGGAGAAAGCAGAGTTCCTCTGCGGAGCCCAGATCCCCTGCACTCAGTCTCACTCCTGCCCACTGGCACCCAAGGAGCCTCCGAGGAACCAGGGCTCCAAAACCACAGTTTGAAAAGCACTGACTAGGTCTCAACCATCTGTTTTAAGGGTGAGCAAGTCAAGTTCCAGAGACAGCAACACCAGCACTGACAACTCCCAGATGACTCTTGTGGGATGCTGAGATACTAGAGCATGAAAAATGTACTGATCTAGAAAAGGGGGGCCATTGTGCAGAGTCTAAGGAATCCAAATACTGATGCAAACACGGTCACAGATGCAGCTGGTCTGGCTTCTTCTGAGGAAGAGTCCAGACTCCGGGTAACTACTCAAACGCTCCTCACAGGCCAGCCATACAGTCTGGCCTATGCAATACTTGGCTCTCAAAGGCTGTGAAGGTCCATGGCCATCACGGCCTCCCTCCCACCATGACTGTAAATACCTACCACAAAACACTCGTCCAAATCTGTTAAGGGTTTCTGTGGGGCTAAAGAGCTTACCAGCTGAGGGTTCTGAACCAGGGCAGGTCATAGGAGTGGTAGACATTGTAGCCAATAGTGATAATCTCATGGAAACACTTAATCTGAACACACATCACCTGTAGGACACAAAAGAATTAGAACACTTGTCAACTCCCCAATTCTTATGATCTTTGGAAACAGAAACCAACAGGTCAAGGGCCTTCAAGAAAAAACACTATATTTAAGAATAATGTCAGTCCTTCAGTGATTCTGCTCTCCTCCTTTCTCTCTCACACCACCCCACAGGGCAGTGAGGTCCTTTAAGTCACACAGAGTAGATGCAATTTCTCACAATAAATATATGCTTCTGAAACTTCAATTAACTTTTTATTGTAGAACACCCCCCTCCTCGGGACTCAATATCTTCCATTCTTGACTTTGAATAGAAATACATACTTGAAAAGTCCCAACTGCTCTGCTCAGCACTCATCTGTTAGTCATTTGACCCTGTCCATGACAGTGGGAAGACTAACAGCAAAGTACTGTGGACTGGGATTTCTTAACAAAAAAAGTCCTAAACCTAGGAGGGAGACTCCAGGAAAACAAGAAACAAAACCAAGAGTCACACAGAATCGTAGCCAGGGTCCCAGTTTGATCAAAGAGCTGAAGTAATAAAATCAAATTTTAAAGTGATCTTTAATTCACACACAAATGGCCCTCCAGTTGGCTGCTGGAAGGTGAGAAATCACAGCTATTCTAAGGCAGATGTGGTCTGAAGAGCCTGGACCCCAAGTGATTCCCAGAACCAACCCAACACCTGGCACATAAAATGACCAGTCCTGCAGGGAAAAGTGAAGGCAAAACTATAAAACAGCATATAAATGGCACTTACAATCATCATTAAAACCATTGGTCCCAGGTAAATGATGATGAAGAAAAATGCAATCATGGCCAAAGTCAAGATGCCTCTCACCCACCAGTTCTTCCATCTAAGTTAGAGAGGAGGGGAAGGAGAAAACATGTCAGGAGCCCAGAAAGAACTGAGGCACAAACCCAAGGGGGATGGTTCTTGCTGGGTTGAAAGGGCCCTGAGGTCAATCCTTTCCAGGAGTATGTCCTTCACCTTGACAGAGGCAGTAGCCCAGCAGCCACATGCTGGGAGGAGCAGGGCCGCCAGAGCCATCACATCATCCACGCTAAACTCAGCAAGTGCTCCAAGGTCCACAGAAAAACACACCCAGCTTGTGTCTTAACAAAGGAATCAGGCAAAAGACCCAAGGGAACAATGCCCTCTACTTCTGTATCTACTTGGGTGGCTTCTATGGGCTTCTCTATCTGAGGAAAAAACTATGAACATTTTTCCTGCAGCAGAATCCTAAATTGCTCTGACCCTGCATCGCTATGGTGGTAACAATATCAAACACAGTGGTAACAATAGCTATCATACGTATGTACCTGGCACTTCTATAAGGACTTTACATGTATTAATTGATTCAACCCTCAACACCACTAGCTTTTACAACAGATGAAGAAAGGAACGCACAGTTCATACACCTGTGAAGTGCTTCAGCTGAGATCTGAATCCTGGGAGTCTGTCTGGCTCCAGAACCCATGCCCTTAACCATTGCACAATACAGCCTTTCAAAGGGACAAATGTGTGGGAGGCATGCCCAAGAACACTCTCAGATAATGTTTTGGGGTCTTATAGTTTGCCTTTTTAATCTGCCCACGCAGCTGGTATCGGAAGGACCAGAATCTCAAGGGAACAAAATTTTAACCCTGAATTCACCCAAGTTGAGATGTTTCTCAATTCTTATAGGAAAATTCAAGGAATGTCCACAATGTATGTGTGGGAGAGAGGGAAAACTGAACTCTTAACTAGAAACTTGGGCTCCTCAGTGTAAAGCAAGCTGCCCATTAGTCACAAACCCCAAGGATCATTCATCTTCATGTGCTGTGTCAGTGACCACCCCCATATCCACACGTTCCTCCTCCTTGGACAGCACCTCCCAGACAGCCTAGAGCACCCGTCAAGGCCAGATCCACCCAGGCGGCACTCGTAGTCACTGTTAAGCACTAGATGACACTCAGTGCAGCCCTAGGCAAAGGCAGGGGAGACTGTGGCCAATGAAAGTGGGCAGGCCTGCACCTCACACTCTAATAAGATGTGGGCTCCTGCTACAAGACTGTGGGCTCTCTAAGGGCTTCGGGTCTTCCATGGCACTTGGAGACAGTGCAAGCCCCCAGCTAGCAGTTGCATCATTAAGCCAAGGTACCTTGAAGACAAGTTGGAAAGGGCCCTGTTGAGGACCTCTGGGGTATCGTCTACAGAGGTTGGTAGGGTGACGGCTTCCACTCGGCTCTCACTGTCCGATGCAGTCTCTCCATCTGCCTTTGCTTCTGCCTCCGACTCCTACGTAGCAGAAAAACAGAAGAGGAAAAGGTCACAAGAGCTGAGTAGGATACTGGGTGTACACATCCAAAAAGACCCATCCACCTTTGAAAACCCCTCTCCATCAACACCTAAGTCACACAGGGAGCAGCCCCTGCTCTGCCACAAGCTATGGACTCTCAGAACCACCAAGACAGGCTGGGCTCTCTCAGGGAAAGCCGGGTATTCGGGCTATTGCCCCCCTCAACAGGGCTCCCCAAAGTCCACAGTGTTACTTCCAGACTTCACAAGAACACCCCATAAGGAGGCTAGCCCCACTCAGTGTGGAAGCCCTATGGGACCACTAACTCGAGTCACTGCTTCACCAGGACTGGTGTGCACCACTGCCCTCTCCCTGCCACCAGGCCTGGGCATCAGCAGACACTTCGATGTCACTCACAGAGTTGCCACCAGGCCCCAGCCACATAAGGAAATGCTCGCAGGAACTCACCCTGCTCCCCAGCCTGTGTGGAGGGACCAGAGCCATGCCAACAACAGGTTCTCCATCCAAAGTACCATGGAGCAGGCTGCTCTGCATCCTAGGGACCATCCTTCTACTCAGAGCTTTTATTTCTTAGGAGAATTTAGGATAGCTGCTGTGAGAAGAGGTGCAGGAGAAATCAAATCACTTGGAATCAGAGTAACAATACTACATAGTATTTGAATAGCCCTCCACAGTTTTGAGAGCATCTCCCACACCTGTGAACATCTGAGCAGCTCTGGGAGGAAGGGAAGGAAGACAGAAAGATCCCTGTTTACAAATGAAGAAACAGGGGCTCTGAGAAATTCGATGGCTGGCCCCAAATCTCCTACTAACCAGGTCTCTGACTTCAGTGTGTTCATCCCACTAGATTTCCTTTTATTTAAGCATCTCGGAATCCATTTTATTCTTCAGTAAGAGATTCAGAATAAAGTAAACTGAAAATGGCAAAAGGATGTTTCACCAAAGTGTCAAAGATTTCATAACATACATGTGCAAACAAAAAAAGTTATATCTTTCTTCAAATTGGACAATTTGAATTTCCCTGATGACTAATAAATATATGAAACTGAGGATCCTTTCACATGTTTCTTGGCCATTTGGATATCGTCTTCTGTGAAGTGTCTGTCAAGTCATTGGCCAGTTTTCTACTGAGTTTTCTTGCTTTCCTTTTTATTGATTTGTAGGAGTTTTTTTTAATATGTTCCAGATTTAAGTACTCTGTGTCACTAACCTGTTCCTCCAGCCTTCTCTAACCCCCACGCCCTACCTCAGTCCTTCCCTCTCCTACAATCAGACCTTCTCCCTCCCACTCAGCACTGGCCACAACGGGGACTTGGTGGGAGATTTTATAATTGTCTTCTGCCCCAACTGACCATAAGGTCCCTAAAGACAAGGATTATAACACCTTTTTCTCAGGATATCCTCATGCCTGGCACACAGATACTTACATAAAATACTTACAAATATATGGAAGGATGGTGGGAGGAAGAGAGGAATTAATTCCAGGTGTGGTAAAGCTGCCCCTGCCCTCATAGAGACAGCTGTTTCTAAATTAACTTACAACTGATAACACCACAAAACAGAGGCTTTAACTACTGCAGAACTGCTGATACAGAGACAGCAGGCTTTGGTAAAGAACTTATGGAGGCACTTTGCTGTACAGCAGAAATTAACACAACATTGTAAATCAACTATACTTCAATTTAAAAAAAAAAAGAACTTATGGAGGTGGCCTCATCCGTAGGATCTGAGGGGAAAAGCCACAACTTCCGATTATGGGGTCAGTGCTCCTTCCTCCGCTACGCTTAGCCAGTGGCTCTGGACAAGTCACCCAAGTGTTGTACTCTGCTTCCTCACCTAATAAAAGGAGCCCAGAAAGGACCCTCCTTATCTGGTAGGGGCTCCCTAGAAAGATTTAACCAAACCCCCACCCAGAGCTGTGTCCTATTCCACTGCCCCACAAGGTTCTGAAATGCATGGATAATGTGGGATTATCCCTCTCTGATGAGACTGCGTGAAGACTGAGGCATTTGGAACAGCTCTTCATTCTTCACGTTAACATTATCATCCTCTCCCCATCAGCTACCATCAGGAATATGAGGTAACGATGCTATGGGATTATCTAGATCTGACCCCTAAACCAAGGGGCTTCAAAATGCAAGTACCAGAGCCCCACCAAGGCTTCCCACAGATGTCGTCCAGGAGTACCTAGAAGCCACAGGGACTGAGGTGAGCACAGCAGCAGGCGAGAGGACACAGGCATGCGTGCATGCACACACACAAGCCCTAGCACAGTTTATTTTTAACTTATCCATCCTGTTGTCAAGGAAACTCACAAAGGCTGCTGGTTCCCCAGGCTAGGAAGGGCCGGAAGGAAGCCAGGCAGAGCCCCTGCAGGGGAGGGGCAGGGAGCTCCGGCTCAGTACTAAGTCTCTGGACTTTGCAGGCCCTTTTACGAACGTTAGCCCAGATAGCGCCATATCCGACTCCTCTCCTTCCTTGCTAGGAAGAAGTGCAGTGAAGAGAGGTATCCTGAAGCAGAAAGTAGTAAAAGGACAGAGAGAAATGTTACAAAGATGCTGTGACTGTTGTTACTGTCAAGACATCAGGGGGCCTGGGATGAACAACTAAGAAATGAAGTAAACGCCCTAAAGAAACAAGCCTGAAGGAGATTAACTTTCCAGGTGTCACCTGCCTGTAAGCAAGTAACTCACTCCAGGGTCCTGGATAAGCATCCTCAGAGCCCTTACCTGGAGGTCTCCTCAGAGCAGGAGACAAACACCTACACAGACAGCCACTCTCCCACAAGCTGAAACAGAGCCAAAAAAGGCAGAAGGGCAAATTCCTGTGCGAGAGGGAAGAGCACAGCTGGAGAGACATGGATCAGGGTGGGGCAAGTCGGCCAGCTCTCCGGGCTCCAGGTGGGGATGTCGAGAAAGCAGGGCAAGGAACAGAAACCTTGGAGAACCTGGAATCCTGCGGTGTTCTGGCTCCTCCCCATGCACGGGCAGGGCCTTCCACTTGGGCCACTCATGCCCGAGTGAGGAGGCGAATGCTGGTGGCAGCTTCCATAGTGGGCCCAGAAGGAGGCAGAAACCTGGAGCCCAAGTTTTCACCCAGGAGAAAGTGGCACACGAAGGACCAAGAGTCAGAGATGTCAAGCGCTTCACTGGTTTGCTCCTCCAGGGGATGGTGAGACAGGCAGACGTCAAGGAAGACTTTCTGCAGGAGGCAGTGGCGGCAGCCAGTCAAATCCCAGCCCTGGTGCTCATGACACTCAGCACAGGCCTCCAGTCTCTGGTCTTACCACTGGGGAAAGGACCCCCTACCTCAGACGGTTGTTGGGATGATCAAATGCAACATCAGTGAAAGTCTATTAAAACTATAAAGGGACTGAATAGCAACAGGCACCTGCTGCACCCATACCCACACCCACCCCCCAGTAGGCTGACCATGGCACACAGGACAGGAGCCCAAGAACCCTAAACACCTACCCCAGGCAACTGGGCACCCTTCCCAAGGAGGGTAGAGTGGTGAAAGAATGGTGGTTATCAGGCTTTGCTGGGGCCCTGGACTAATCAATTCTGTGAGCTCAGCATCTGCCTGCTTTGCTTCCTCTTTCCTGTTTTCCATTCATCCAACAGGCGGCCCCAACTCAAAAATGATCCACTTCTCAAAGCTCCCATGAAAGGTGGAGGTCTGAGACACAGGCAGCAGTACGTGGCTGTGCTCCCTGACGGGGGATGTGTATAGCACAGTCCACTGAGGTGTGGGAGGGAATATTAGGACTTATTTCTATTTAGCTCATTCAGCTTTCCTTTCCTGTGCATGCTTTATAAGGGACCTATCAGCACAGGTATATAACTGAGTGAGTCTGTGCAAGTTGGGGCACATGGTAAAAACATCACATACATGTTGGACACGGTGGTGTGTCAGTGACTGTGGTCTTCTTGATTCCCACTGCACTGGGCAGTGCCTGGAACATAGCAGGCACCCGAAGATTTGTTGGACTAATGAGCTAATTAATTCTACTTAACCTACCATGGACCAAAGTGTCTGTTTGCACTGAGCATATGACAGAACCCGCTTGGATTTCCAGTTCGTGTGGCCCTTGCAGCAGGGCCAGACTAGTGCCCACTCTCATCCCCTCTCCCTGCTGACAGGTGGGTCTGAGGACTCAGCTCAGTAGCTCTGGGGCCAGAATACAGTGGCGGGGAAAGGCTGCCTTGCTGCCTCAAGCTGTATCAGCATGGCTCCCAGGCATCCCCTCCTCCTTCCTTTCTTTCTTTTCAACCCAAGGGCCCAGATCAGAGGCTGAGTGGGGCAGACCCTGTCTCTCAGATTCTCTCTCAATCACCACCCATCCTCCCACAGTCCAGCAGCCATTTCTCAAGGGGGTTGTGGTGCTGGTGTAAACAGGAAACAAGAGCATTGCTTTAAAAGGAAAAAAAAAAAGTTCTCTCTGAGGCCTCCTTCCTTCTGGTTCACTAAGACTCTACAGGGAAAGGCAGAAGCACTTCAGGTGAGGGACACATGGAGAGTCTTGGGTACCAAGGGCTCAGGTAAGACCTGTCAACATTCTTAGAGAAACTCATGCCTGACAGGCTTCCCCTACCAGCCTTCCAGGGTCCCTCAACCTCCTACAGCTGCCCAGACACCAATGAACTAGGGCTCAAAACAGCACAGAAGGCTTCCTTCAACACAAGCAAGAGAAGGCAGCGAGGGAGGGCCAGAAGGAGCAGTAATGGTGGGGAGAGGGGAGGTCCCTGTGGTCAAGGTCTGGCTTCCTGGCCTGAGAAGGGACCTGGCTTGGTCCGGAACAGCATCCGTAGGACTCATTTTCAGTTATAATCTACTTAGAAAACCCTAAAGAGAACCCAAGCAGTTTAGAGAATACTAAGCTGCATTAAAACTCCTAAGTTTCATTTACTGAGTGACTTCACAGCTTACACAAACTATTTTTTGTACTGCTTTAGATGCAAATTACAAACCTTGTCCTGGAGGAAAATCATCAGGCTGAGCCTAACCTTTCCACTAAGTATCATGCCTGCCATCTTCTTAAACAAGCCCTGTGGCCAGTTGCCAGGAAAATTGGCTCCCCCACTTGTAAGGAAAGAAATTACCAGAGACAGGTTTATCCTTAATATAAGTGTAAGGGACCTATGTGTCCTTCTTACTGAAAAAGCCAAGTAGGCTTTCATCTGAGTTCCTACTGGGGGAAAAAAAAAAAAAAAAAAAAATATATATATATATATATATATATATATATATATATGTGTGTGTGTGTGTGTGTGTGTGTGTGTGTGTGTGTGTGTGTGTGTGTTTAGTGTTTGGAACAGCAAAGAAAATATTTCTAGCTTTTTCTAATGCTAACCTCATTTGACAAGTTCAATTGTCTGAACAAAGGATCAAAGGGGAAGAGCCTGGCTCTGAAAGTTTAGAATCATCCCTAGCATGGCCATATCCTGCCTTCAAAAGCCTCATATCAGTAATGTGATCCACAGAAAATGCATTCAACTACTCCAGATGGACTGCTTCCTTAAAGTACCTCCACACCAAAGAGCTCTCCAGAGGACACGGAAAGACACACGTGCGGGAGGTTCAGCTTTTTAAAACCTAACTGGCTCTGAACCGTTTCACCCACAGACAATACTATTTACAATGAGCCACAAGGGTCTTTGCAGAGAACACACCACTGCCAGTCTCGGGCCCAGATAGGGCTCCTGTGGGAGGACAACTGTTCCCAGGACACCAGCACTGGGAGCCTCCCACGTGCTGCCATTCCCCTTCCTCCCCCTCCTCGGAGACCTTGCTCCACTGATCTCCCCTCCCTCCCCTCTGTCCTCCCGCCTCCCCCTCACCCCTGGCCCTCATTTACACCATTGCTCATCCAAGGAAAGCACCCTCTTCTCCACCTCACAGATGAACCTTTGGGAAGGGCTTTGAACACACCATCCCCCTCCCTTGACGGACCTTCACCCTTGACTGGCTTTCATTCCTCCCTCAACTGACCTTCATTCCTCAAGCCACACCAAGCCACCTTCATCCCCGGGCATTCCCAGTCCTCCACCACCGGCACAGCCTTGCAGCGGCTTTTGATGCTATTATCGAGAAACACTCTTCCTTGGGCTTCCAAGCAGCACATCCTCCTGGTTTCCCACCTGCCTCTCTAGCCAGGCCTTCTTTAGCCAGCTCCTCCTTGGCAGCTTCCTCTTCTTCAGTCTGTCCCTTAACTGAGGGACTCCACGAGGTTCTGTGCTGGGCACTCCTCCTGTTCTACTGCCCACTCTCCCTGAGGAATCTCATTCACTCTGATGCCTCTAACTGCCTCTTCTTGAGCTTCAGGCCCACACATCCAAACATACTGGATGTCCCCACCTTGGATGTCCCAAAGACACCTAAAATTTTCTGTGTGTTCAAAACCAAATTCATTCCCTTTCCCCTGAATTGGCAAGTGAGAAAGGTGGCCATCATCCTTGGTGCTTCCTGCCTTGGCTCCTATCACCAGGTCTGGGATCACTACCTCCAAAACAGCTTTTAGCTCCATCTATTCATTCCCCTTGCCTCTAGACCTCCCTTAACTCAAGCCAACATTGTCCCCCCTGGATAACTGTGACACCCCAACCAGCCACCTCATCTCCGGCCTTAGTCTATTCCTACCTCCACTCTACTCTTCACACTGCACCAAGAAGGACCTTCCAGAAAGAAAATCTGACCACATCAACTCCCTGTGCAATACTCCTCCTGGAGCTCTCTAGGCTAAACTGAGGTGATTTTTCCACCTCTAGCAGTCTAAAGGATAGACTAAACTACAGGACAGATCTAAACTTTTTTTTAATGGTCTACAAGCCCCTTTGGGATCATGGTCTTGTATACCCTTCCAGCCTCGTCTCTCTCAGCCATTCTGAACTACAGTCAGTTCCTAAAACAGGCTGTACTTTCTTACCTTAGGCCTTTTGCTCATTCTGTTCCTACCTAGAACAGTCTCTGCAAATCACCCTCTTCAGAAACTCATCTCTCTTCTGGCCAATTATAATTTACTTCAGATCTCAGCTAAGAGATCCCTTTCTCTCCAAACCTTCCCCAGCTGCCATGTGTCCCAGTGGCCCCCATCCTCCCTCAAGAATGCACCCCACACTGTATGGTCTCCTCCTGTATACCACTACCTGGGTAGGGGCAAGGGGGAAATGTTGACTTCCTCACCACAGTACCCCCTACATCTGGCATGGTGCCTACAGAGAAGACAGTAAGTCTCACCACATCTGCCTAAGCAGCCACAGCCAATCATTCAGACAGGACCCAGGGTTTACTAGATTGGCAGACAGCCGAGCGACATACAGCAATTCAACATTTTCCACGCTCTTAAAAGCACTATATGAGGCATTATAGGGTTGCAACCCACTGTCCCACTGTTCATCTCCTCTTCTTTCTTAGAACAGAAGCCCTGATTTTTAGCTCGGCTTAGAACCAAGACTGCATTTTCCAATTCTGGTCAATGAGATGTTAGCAGAAGCGCTGTGTGCAATTCTACCATTTTTCCTTCATGCTGACTGGAATGTGGAAAGGCTAGTTGAAGCTCCGGCAACCATCTTGGCCCATGATGTGAAAGCCACCTATTACCAATGACTAAGCAACAAGATAAAAGGAGGAGACCATCGAGGACAACTATGTAGCATGACAAAAGTGGTATGGGTCCTGGACTGCTTATTACATGAGAAAGAAGGGCACTTCTATCTTGGTAAGCTACTGATATTCTGGGTTTTCTGTCATTTGTGGCCAAATACATAAGTGATAGAGGGGACTCAAAGAAACACAGGATTTGTGATAGAGGTATGTCTGAGAAGGAGTTCAGAAAAGGAAGAAACAGCCTGCTTGAATACAAGGTTTTCTAATTCAGACAGACACTGCTGGATTAGGTCCCAACCTCCTCAAAACTGCTCTCTCATACATTAAACCAAGAGTTTGGATGACATAGGATAATTCCTGTTTGTTCTTTCTCCCAACACTCTCCTACCTCCCCCCATTAAAGCCTCCCTCTGGAGTAAATGTATTTGTTTACTAAAAGAACAAGCATACAACTCTAACCTAGTACCAATCATCATCAAAAGACATTACTTAATTCAGGATAGAGACTACCAGAGCTGGAAAAATCACCTCTGTCTCCTGGGAGGCTCTGCCCACAGTTCTGTTCTAATGATACCACTTGTTTTCCACTGTCCTCCAGAGTCAAAGCAAGACACCAAAAATTAGAAGCCCTGCTGGAGTCCAATAGGTCCTCTTATCATCAGTTACCTAGTCAGGCATCTCTATCAGTATTTAAGAAAAAATGAGTCCATCCTGGGGGAGAAAGTAATTTTTTTAAAGTTTCCTCTTTATTAGAATAAGGCTCTTGCAAAGAAGAAAGTTTATCAAATATTACCAAAAGATCTAATAAGATGGGAAAGAAAAATATATTTGCAATCTCAAAACTGGGCTCAAGTGTACTCCCTAGACCTCAGCCAGAAAATGAAACCAGGACCAACTGCTGGATTCCACATCTGATGAACCCCTAAACCATAAACCGACATCCAGTACCTGCCTCAGTGTCATGCATCTCCAACAGTTCTTACTACAAAGATTACTAGACAAGGTAAGTGGACATGAGAGCTCATGTCCCCAGTAGCTCATGCCTCAAGCTCCCCTGCCCCTGTGGGTGGGCAAGCACCCTGAGCTGTTTACAGTATTGGAATAGTAGAGTGTCACTTTTTTTTAGTGTCACTATTCCTGATTCATAGCCAACAGTCATAGAAACAAGTGCCAATCAAATATACTGAGGAACAAGAAATTAACAGTGTTCTCAACCCAAAATTTCCATATTAGTTGTAGAAGAAATTATGAGAGCAACAATGCAAAATAGTTTTTGATAAACCACTAAGATCCCTGGGAAAAGATGAAATAGGAAAATGAGAAAGCCGTTTAAGAAATGTAATACTCCTTTTGTCATTTACAGACAGTTCTGGGTGTACTGTGATGCTTTTGCAAATATGTTCCTATAAAAGGGTTTCATCTTCAAGGAATTCATGGAAAAGACTCTGACAAGTACAGGTTTCTGGTAACTGACTGTACTGCTGAACTGAATGAATAAGCATTTTCAGAACTCTAATGAAAAACTGATGAACTCATAAAAGTGCTAACAAAAGATCAAGATAAAAAAAAAATTAATTACATGGGACTGAGTGAACTGATGAGGGTGATTATAATTTTTGTGATTTTCTGTTTGAATTAAAAAAATATATATACCACAAGGACTCAGAGGCAAAGAATATACAAATCAATTTTCACTGCAAAGTAAAGGAGCTGTTACAGTGGAGGATTACTGGACTGAATGTCAATATTATGACATAGCATGAGTGTGTTTCATGTTTTGTAATTGCAATCATTGTTGCTTTTGTTGTGGTCATCCATTTACAATGCTTGGTGTCAGTCTATTTATCTCTTGTAAAAATAAAATACAGTGTGTGTGTGTGAAAAAAAAAAAAGAAATATAATACTCCTAATGATCAAAGATGGGACAATTTGAGCATTAAAATAAATAATAAACCAAAAGTGATTTAACACAAAAATATGAAAATCTGAGTTCATAATGATAACTGTGCAAAGCCACAGAGACCACCTTTGAAGGTTGCTGGGACACCAGATCATCTTTTGAAAACCAATCATTAAAAGGAAAAGTGTGTTTATCACGCCCCTTCTGTACAATGGGTACAAAGAAATTGATTAAACTATTGTCTTTTGTCTTTGAAAAGTTCCTTTAATACAAAGGTTAAAAAAAAGAGTTCCTGGTCAGCTCAACTGCATAGGACTTTCAGATATCCAGTACCTCAGCAGAGAAAAACCAATGTGCCCTCAAGTGTGATGTCCCAGGCTCTGGGGACTAAAATGAATCTAAAATTTCTAACACATGAAGTAAATAAAACAACCTCAAAGATGCCAAATCGAATGGACGTTCCAGTCTTCATCTTATGCAGGTCTTCTTCACCTCTTGGCAATATTAGATCTAGTTGACCACTTCAATATTCTTCTCTCAGCTTCCACGATACATACTTTCCAGGTTCTCATTCTACCTGACTGGCTGCTCTCAGTCTCCTATGCTATTTTCCCTCTACCTGTCCTCTAAATGTTGATCTGGCCCTGGGCTCAATTCTGGACCCACTACACTCTCTCCCTTAAGTATTACCATCCAGCCCCTTGGCTTTAATTACCAATACCATGCCAACAACTCTGATGATTGTATCACCAACCCCAACCTCTCCTCCAGCGCCAGACCCAACTGCTATATTTCCAACTACTTACTAACATCTCCACGAGAAAGTTCTCACAGGCATCTCAAACATATCTGAACAGCACTACTGACATTACCCACGAAACTGTTGATCCTCAAGTGCCTAGCTAGCCAGTTGATGGCACCATAATCTATATCCTGCCTAAGCCAGAAACCCAGGAGTCATGCTTAATTCCTCTCTCCTCATCTTTCCCCAGGTACTGGACACTGCAGCTGACTCCCTCCTAAAATCCATTCTACTCCCCTTGCATGGTGTGTAGTAGCCTGTGCAAAACAATCATTTTAATCCCATGCTCTTTTCCACAGCGACAGGTTCATGAACAGGCATTTAACCCCAGCATAACCCAATGGGGACCATGACGGTCCTGGAGTAGGCACTTGGCCTAAGATTAGTATAATCAAATTAGAACTCTAGAATCAGCTAAATGACTGTGGGGAGAGACACTTGAGCTCTCTTTCCCCCACCAGCCTCAGGAAAAGGGAAACAGGTGGAGAGGCAGAGCCCCAGGTGCTACCGGCACTAGCCTGCATCTTCATGGGAGTCTTCGGATGATGCCAACACCTGAAAGCCACAGTGGAGTGAGGACCAAGAATGGCTTAAGCCAATGAATTGCATGATCTGCATGATCTATTATCTGCAACTGAAAAACAATTCAAGTTCTGTTGGTTCTACAGCCAAAATATATATCAAACATATCCTTTCTATCTCCTCGGTCACTAGGCTCATCCCAGCCCCCATTATCTCTCACCTGCAACAGTCTCCTAATTGCTCCTTCCACCCTCCACTCTCCTCACAAATAGCCAATGATCTTCCTAAACTACCTACCAGTGCATGCATCTCCCCCATTTAAAACCCCTTTAATGACCTCTCACTACCTTAACTTACCAGATCCCAACCTACCTCTCCTAGCCCTTCCCTGCACCAGTGATCTCCAGGGAGGATGGACCCACAGTCACAGTGGCCTTTCTGCTGTCTCTCAATACACTGAGCTAACTCCTGACTCAGAGCCTTCACCCTGACTCTGGAATGTTCTCACTGCTCAATCAGCCACCTCACTCAGTCTCCATTCAGATAGTTCCTCCTCAAAGAGGGCTTTTCTGACCACCCTACTTAAAAGAATGGCCCAACTCCACCTCCATTATTCTCTATCTCCTTAGAATGCTTTCTTTTCTTTATAGCACTTACCAATGCCTGAAATTCATTATCAAGAAATGTGAAGGCACTAGGGAATGCATACCGCTTCAACCCGTATCTGGTCTTGATAAACATTTTTCCTAAAGTAATACATATTCCTTAAAGATAACTGGGATATGCATCTTTAGAACCTCCAAATTATCCAGAATAATTAACGTTCTGATGTATTTCATGCTAGTCTTTTTCTACGTATACATGTTTTTGGGGGGATAATAGCTGTAATCACACTGCACACCCAAGTCCTGTTTTGCTTCCTAGTCACCTCTGTCATCAATGACTTAGGTGAAACCACTGATGGCAGACTGATAAAACATGCAGGCGACACAAAGCTCAGAAAGATAGACAAACACTTAAAAATATCAATGTGCTAGAAAGATGGGCCAATTGTACAAATATAAAATTAGACAGCAATTAACAGAAGACTTCAACCACCAGTTCAGAAGCACGAATTGAGGGAGATATAGCTTAACAGTAACATCTACACCCGAAGACTTAAGGACTTTGGTTGGCAATCACAGATTAGTTTGAATAACAAAAACAAACAAAAGCAAAAACTGATCCAATCGGTTCAAAACAAGATAACAGGCCCAAAATGGAGTCACTTATGCTAAGTTCCCATCACCAAACCGAGACTTAACCTACAGCTTTGGCTCTCCTAGAAATGGAATCTTAAACCAGTCAGTCAGGAGTTACCTAATCAGCACTACTTTGGGTAATATGCCTGACAGATCCCTGCCATCTCCTAAAGAAAAGTAACTTTGCAGTAACTAATCTACTTTTTTGCCTAGTGTTAGGTCCCTTGTTCCCACTCTCTCCTGCCTATAAAAGTCTTTCATTCTGTACTGTTCCGGGAGCTCATTTCTGTCTGCTACACTGGATGCTGCCTGCTTCATGATCATTGAATAAAGCCAATAAGATCCTCAAATTTTACTCAGTTGAATTTAAAAAAAAAAAAACCTTAGGTTGTATTAACACAGGTATGGTCCTGTTCTACTTAGCGTTGGTCAGACCTTACCTAGGGGCAAATATGTCCAGTACAGAGGTTAAAACAGTAAGGAGATACAAAAGGAACAAGACTGTAATAGAAATAGATGAAGAAACCAGAGAGGCTGAGCCTGGGGACCACTGAGAAATGAACATGCATCACTGCACTGATAAAGCAGAAACAGGTTTTATGTCCCTAACCAAGGAAAATTAGTAGGTAAATTATGGTAAACCAACTTTCTGTGCAGCTATTAACAAGACAACTATAAACACCATGCAGCAACACGAAAAAGGCAGAACGCAAAATTATGTCTATATGGGGTTTTAACTACATAAAGCTTGAAAACAGTTGACATATGTATCAGTTATCAATCTATTGCCTCTCGGACTGGATCTTTGGTGATACTGCTGGGCTTGGATCAATCCTGGTATACTGCACATGTAGTGTTTTAATACCCAGCTTTGGTTCTCCCTTTTGTGACAACAATTCTTTAATTTTGTTTTGGGGTAATCCTCTCTCCACCCCCACCCGGTGTAAGCAGGTAATTTATAACTAATTAGAGCACTGTGCTACCCAGACCATAACCACTGGGTCAGAGGTAAACACATGACCCAATCATAGCAATTCCTTGTACTTCTTCTGGAGCCCCCAAGAAGAAGGCATAACCTTGTCAATGGGACCTTCCACCTGCTGGAAAATCCTGTAACCATGTGAAACCTAGAAATGAAGCCAACGTGAAGGAGAGCCAAGAGATGGAGGGAGACTGGGGCTTGATGACATTGAGGCACTAGATTAAACTAGGCCTGAAGCTAGAACCTCCTTGGTCTTTAAATTACATGAGCTAATAGAGCCCTTTTCCCTTTTAATCAAGTTTGAGAAGCTTCTTGCATTTATAACTGAAACAGTCTTATTTTCTTCCTCTCCTCACACATCTGTTCTTCTTCCCCACACTTCCTAAATGCCAGTGTTCCCCAAGCTTGTATTTCTGTAGTGCAGTGTACTGCACCCTTAGTACCATCAGTCTCTCTTCTATGGACCTACCTTCCATAACACTAGATATATCCTCTCTCCCAAGCTATAGCACGACATTTCAACCCGTCAGCAAGACACCTCTATGTCCAACCAGCACCTGAAAACTCAACAGGTCCAAAACGAACCACCTCCTTTACCACCCACACTAGCTCTTCCTCCTGTTTCTATCAGAACCTAATCTACCTGAGACGTGCTCCACAGGGAACAGTGACCTCATCACCACCTCCAAATCCCCCTCCCTACACCTCATCAGTCCTCAAACTGTGTGATCCTAACACTCCAGGGTTTCTCTTTATTCCCACTCTCACCCCTAGTATGCTTGCTAAAGTTTGCATGTCAACCCTTCTCTAGTACACTGGCCTCCCAATTGATTTCTCCACTAATTCCTCCCTTCTCTAACTTATTCCCCACACACTCCCAAATTAATCTTCATAAAGCACAGCTCTGATTACACCCCTCCTCCACTCATTTTTGCCTAGTGAATTAATGACAAATGGCCTCTCACCTCAGGTCCTCCAAGATCCGTCCACTACACCCAGCACAAACTACATGCTCCAACCAAGCACAGCTACTCATTGGCCCTGATTACCTCCCACCCTGCTCTCTTCTCCAGCTTTGTTCCCAGCCTTTTTTCCTCCCTGCTCATCCTTCAGGTCCCATCTTAGGAGCACTAAGACTCCTCAAAGAACGTCTTCCCTGATTTCCACCTACATTAAACAGGGAAAAAAAAAACACCCCTCCCCAAAATAAATTGACTTCCTAGAAATCTATGAACATTACATTACATGGCAAAAGAGTAAATATTACCTTATATGGCAAAAGGTGTGTTAATTAAGTTAAGGATCTTGAACAGAGGTGTTTATCCTGATTATCCAGTTGAGCCCTAAATGGAATCACATGTATCCTTATAAGAGCGAGGCAGAGGGAGATCTGATGCAGAAACAGAGAAGACAACATGAAGAAAGACCAGAAAGAGAGAGTGAGAGAGAGAGAGAGAGAGAGAGAGAGATGTGGCCACAAGCCAAGGGATGCCAAGATGTCACCAGAAGCTGGAAAGGGGCCTGGCATGGATTCGCCCCTAGAGCCTCTTAAAGGAGTATGGTCCTGCCAATACTTTGATTTCAGGCTTCCAGCCTCCAAAAATTGTGAGAGAATAATTTCCTGTTGTTTTAAGCCACCGGGTTTGTGGCAATTTGTTAGAACAGCTCCAGGAAACTAATACCCCACACTGCTCACCAGTTTCCTCTTCCAATAAAGTTCCCAGAGCATGTTATGTGTCCTTCCTCCCACTAATTTTTGCACTTTGTAGTCATGTTAAGAGGGCATAATCTTAACATAATCTAATTTAGATTTCAAGCTCATCAAAAGTAAGGACTGCCCTATTCATCTTTCTTTACCTTGAGTGCTCCTTGCCTAGAAGCTGGTAAAAGCTCAATGAGTGTTTTTTTTAAACTCACTGAATTTTAATCAAATTCATCAACCTTTATCTACAAAACCTAGAATAATGGCTGCCACCATTTGGGTAGGAAAGACAACTTTAGAGCTACAGTTACACAATTACAACTAATGACTAAAAGGACTACATTTTCAGCCCTTCCCAAAGATTAAAATTATTTGGGGAGGAACACCCATAAAACCCAGGTGATAATGAGCTGTATTTCAGGACAGCAACTAATGTGTTGTCAGGAATAAAGAATAAGTTGGCAGAGTAAAACCTTTTAAGCCCAAAATGGTTCAATGCTGCAAGAACGTATAGGTACACTCATTTCCCTTGAATAATGGGAAATACTCCAGGCAGAATCAGAACACATCTGTCCTTTAAGCCAACTGGACTGCATGCTGGAAGGTCCCTTCCAATGCTTACACTTTGAAATGCTACCTTCATATTAAGAAACACCTGCTTTATTCTTCTTTGTAAGATCATTACTACCTGAAATTATTACACATTTTTCTGTCTCCTCCACTAGAACATAAACTCCATGTGGAAGGGACTTTTATTTACTGCTATATCCCCATGGCCTATGACACTGCCGGGTACATAGAAGGTCCTCAATAAATGTCTCTGTACAAAGGGAGGAAGGGAAGAAAGAAGACAGCTTAAGGAATGACTAAGGAGTTATCCACTTCTGAGTCTGTAGGTTAAAATGGCAGGCATAAATATCACACCACAATAGCCAACCACTTTGCACAAAATGTCCCCATCTCATGTCTGCAGGTTCTATGTGGAAGGAATGTGAAAGTCTTAAGAATGTCATAAGGATGAGCCATCAAACAGGAGAACAGAGGTGGGTAGCAGAACTGAGAAGACAATCTCAAGCAGCTGCTGGCTGCCTTCCCCTCCATGCATTCATGCAAAAAAGAAATACCTGCCTCCTGCAGCTTGGGCTTCCAGAAGCTGAGTTCTCCACCAAGCTAGTTTCTGCTCCAAGCACAGACAGACAGATGCATCAACCAAAGAAGATATTACTCGCCACCTTAATAACACAGGCAACAGTGACTGGTGGCCACTTATTCTTCACACTGAACAGGCAGGCTGTCACCTCTACCCAACTCTATCTCAGCTGAGGGTTGAGGTTTGATGAACAGAATAAACTCTAATATCTCTGTAATCTGGTATTAAGGAAAAACCTGCTAATCCATAGTGAAATTTCTAGATAACCAAAATGTACCTGCTTCATCAATAAAAAATGGTTTTCTTTTAAAGCTATTTAAAAGCAAATCTTCTATCCAAAAATGATTACGCACCTCTGCAACAAGGATGCTTAACCTATTAGTCTACGTTTCCTTTGTTAAAAAATAAAATTCAACAAAGTATATTTTAAAGATCTTTTTGGCTGTATTCAATCATGATCAGGCAGCATCCAACCCAGCAGAAAGAAATAAGCTCCCAGGAGCTGCACGAAATGAAAGGCTTTTATAGGAAGAAGGGAGTGGGAACAAGGAAACTATACTAGCAAAAAAGTAGATTGGGGGAATTCCCTGGCAGTCCAGGGGTTAGGACTCTGCGCTTCCACTGCAGGGGGAGGGGTTCAATCCCTGGTCAGGGAAATAAGATCCCGAATGCTGTGCGCAGTGAGGCCAAAAAAAAAAAAAAGGTAGACTGGTTATTGCAATATTACTTTCCTTCAGGGAATGGCAGGGGTCTATCAGGAGATTACCCTAAACAGTGCTGATTAGGTAACTCCTGAGTGACTGGTCTAAGATTCCATTTCTGGGACAGCCAAAACAGTAACTAGGTCTCGTTTGGTGATGTGGAGCTTAGCATAAGTGACTCCATTTTGGGCCTACTGTCTTCTTTTTAACACCTTGAATCCCCATTGCTCTTCCACCTGTGCAGATCTCAGGAGCTAATGAATGAAGAGGCTGTCTTCCCCAATAATATAGAACCTGTGCTTTAGTGCTCAGGTTTGAATCCTAGAGTTTATCTTCCCTCACTATCAGGCTACTGACATACTTGCCTTGAGAGCATTTCCAAGCTGCCTCTCTCCCAGAGAACTCTATCAGGGGTAGAGCCTCTATCCAAGGCTCTGAGAACTAGGCCTGAGCTAAGAATGGACAGAGCCAGTGAACTGTTCACAGCCTGAGAGAGTGCTCAGGCTCAGTGCCCATTCAAGGACTTCTGGGCATAGACTGTGGATATCAGCCCCAGCTGTTCTCAGAGCATTTACTCCGAGAGGTCCTGGCTGAGAGCAACAATCTCTTAACCAGAAAGGCTTGAGGACAGCTCAGTACTTAGGCCTTACAGGTAGGTGAACCTGAGAAAGACATAGGGCAGGAAGAAATCTACCCATAGGCTTCCACAGGCAGGGAGGGAAATCCAAGTCACCACAGTGCTCTGCTGCACAGTGAGAGTGGAAGCTGTGTTCATGCAGTCCAAGTTGCTTGTCACATCTGCATGCCATCATTGAGACTCAGGGCAGGCCACCCCAAAATATGCCACAATGGTATATTGATTATTTTGAATTAGATATTTAAGAAACAGCCAATGCAAGAAGGACACTCTGACCCTCCTTGCTGTCCCCTGAAAGCAGGAAATAAACCTCTCATGTGTAAGGTGCACTCCCTGCATCTGGAGCTTTAGGAGGACACCCTTATAGCCAAGTGACAGGGAATTCAGCCAAGAAGCCTATATAAACAAACCTTGTTAACTTCTTTAATTTACTACCCCAAGCCCAAACGCTGTTTACATTCTTCACTAATTGGGCACCGAAAAGCTAAGCTTCTTCATCCTGTCAATTCTTCACAAACTGTCTAAAAAGTATAAAAGCTGCCTGCTGTGGCCACTTCTTAGGTTCCATTCCTATGGGACCTCCATGCGCATGAATTAAAATTTCTTTTTCTCCTGTTAATCTGTCTTGTGTCAATTTTATTATTAGTCCAGCCACAGAACTTAAGAGGGGTAGAGGGGGAAATTTCCTCCTCCCCGACAACAGTAATTTTTAGTTTAGCCTTTTTATGCATTTAAACTTTTACTTGATTTTCTGTAGCATGTCCAAATTTTGTGCATCTGAACCATTTAGTTTTACTGTCTTTTTATTTTCATAAATTCTAAACACTTTTCAACAAATGTTGGGATTCATACTAAGCACATCATGTATTAATGCAGCATGGTACTTCAATACTAAAAATAAACACTGACCTGCCAATGTTTTCTTTTTGCTCCACTACTCTAGTCACTAAGCTCAACAAATTCCTCCTGAAACCAGAGGCCTGGTTCAGACCGCCCAGCCAGTTGCTAATCTTGACAGCTGACTTAACACCACTCAACCTCCTGACCACTTTACGTCTAGGAACAGCCACGTCTGACAGCAACTGGGAGTTTATGACCAAGTAATCATAAAGGAAAGCTGTGCCTTTGGGCTCTGCTTGCTTTGTTACCCCAGTTTTGCCAGCCTGCCAGGAACCCCCATGACGGATCAACCTGCCTTTACTGCAGCTCATGGGAACTACAGAAATCCAAGACAAGGAGCCCAACTCCAGGGATTTCATCTGCTGAGGAGATAGCACCTAACCAGGATTTGAACAGTCAATTTCCACAGAAGCATGGAGAAGGGAGGAGGATGAAGAAATGGGGTGCAGGAGTCAAGAGGGCTCCACAGAGGAGGCTGGGGCTGAGCTGGGCCTCAGGGGACAAGGGATCCATGCCACACAGGCCTCATACCAGTGTAGCTTCCAGCCTGCTTGCAGCCTGCAGGGCCTGAGCTGGCTGAGATGTCCCTGCTTCCAGTTTGCAGGCCCCAAGGAACTCAGTGGCCACTGTCACCAGCTCCTTTCTCACAGACTGGTGCAGAGTGAGGTAAAGGCTTCCCCACTGCCCTCCCACAGCCCTCCCACAGCCCTGTTGGCTAACCCTGAGACATTCATAGGTCCTCCTGTGTTAGGGGCTCTCTGGCCACACAGTGGAAGAAAAATGACTGAGGAAACGAGGAGGCCACAGAGGCAGAAGGCTAAGGCAAAGAGCATGGAACTCAGATTCAGCCCACCTGGGTTCAGATTATAGCTTGAATTTCAAGGCTTTTTGCTCATCCCTATAAAATAGGAGCCAAAGCTTCTGATAACCCAGCAAGCCCACTTCTAGACATGTATACAAGTGGCCGGCTGGTCACTGCATGGTCAGGCCTTGTAATAATATCACAGGCCTACTGAGCACCCCGCTGCCCAAATTCCTGCTAGGCTATCACAGTGGCATGTCTGTGAAAAATGGATAATCATTTCCAAAAATCCTTTAAGAACAATACCAGTTTAGATCTTTCAACTTCTTTATTAAAAAAAAAAACCCTTATGATTAGTAAGAAAAATGTGAACATACCAACAGAAAAATAAGCAAAAGAGAAAGACAATTTGCCAAATACAAATAAATATTTACAAATATTTGTAAATGACGTAAAAAAAAAATGGCCACGAGAAACCATTTTCCTCACATCAGATTCAAAGAATAGATAAAAAGAATATTCACTGTGGACCAGGTGGGGCAAAAACCAGTGCACTCATGCAGTACTCACGGAAATGTAAATTAGGACCACCTTTCCGAAAGGCAATTTGGAAATAGGTACAAAGAGCCTTTAAATGGTTCACATCTCCTCTGTTCTAGTCATTCCATTCTGAGACACTACCCTAAGTGAATGTCTAGAGAAACACAATTTATGAGGATGTTCATCACAGCATTATTTATAGGAAGAAACAAGTTATATGTCCAACAATAGAAGATTCTGCCATGATCTAGTCAACAAATATAGGGAGGAATGCCAAGCAGCCATTTTAAAACCACAGGAAAAAGATTAGCAGGACATGATGAAAATGTTAACAGCAGTTATATTCTGGGTAGTGAAATTAACGTAGTTTACATTCATTTATACTTTCCTGTCACCTCCACATTTTCCACAAAATGAGTATTGCTTCCATAATTTAAAAAGTACAAAATGGATATATCTAAGTCTCTCACTCCTCTGTGCTTACACCTTTACTGGCTTCCCCTAAACTCTGTGGCAGGGCACTCAAGGCTTCCCCATTGTACTTTGGGACCCTTGACTCATTCTCTGTCCATCCTTCCCAGCAGATTCCTGCTCCTGCAACTCAAATGTCACCACCCCTGCACCAAGCCTTTTCCTCTCCCCCTGCCCAGGCGGTGCTAAACACCTCAGAATGATGAGTGAGTGAGCCCTGGCGTCACACACAGATGAACACACGAGGCAATATGAGATTCTTTGAAGCAACCAGAAAAATCAGCCCTAAGATCAGCTTCCACAACCACATTACCTGTGCCGAACTCATCAAAGCCAAGAGAGATTAGTGGACAACAAAGTCTGGAAAATCCTGAGCCAATTTCCCTGAAAAGGAAGGACCCTGAAAAATCCCAAACCATCCAATCTCAAACCATTCTATCCCCTTTTTGATCCCCAGGACACTAAAAATCTTTGTTTCTTCAATTTCAAATTTCATTCTAGTGTTTTGGATATCTTAAGACCAATGAGAAATGTAACAGTCATGTTAGAACACCAAACTGAATAATCAGAATAACTCTTCCCTGAGATCTAGGAAACAAGATGTCTAACCAAATCTCCCAGGACTCAAGCAGGACCCTACAGAATGATGAGATGTCACCTGTCTGATGGAAAGTCCCTAGGAGAGGCTATATCTACAGAAGAAATGGTTTCTTTGTCATAAGTTCTCAAAAAAACTACTCCCCAGGGGCAACATTTCGATAGACCACTATGTGCTAAGTGAAAAGTGTCTGTACAGAGAATTCTGTGGAACAGACAGGAGATAGAAATGGCAACTGTTCAAGAGAAGACTGGGTGTTTGGCTGACATCCCTGTAAGAAAACAAAGCTCATGTGGCCCTTGGTCTCCCAAAACTACAGGAGGGGAAAGACATCAGCCCAAACATAGCACAGACAGGAACCTAGTGGGAGATTCTATTCAAAGTAGCCAAAGATCAGCAATGAAGGGGCTTCTACAAACACCTTCACACTCAATGCAGGATGAGACACTATAAACCACAATGGAAGGGAATAAAGAAGATTTATACTTTTGGAGTTAAGCCCATGGCAAAAAAAAATGGCCAGAGGCAATGAGAACTCCAGCCAGCCAGTCTCCACATGTAACATAATGAGACTATTTCTCAATCTTATCCTTTAGTTATTTTTCCACCAAGGACCTCTTATCTTGAAGACTGTCTATTATTATTTTGAAGACTGCATTTATTAGTAACTGATTTGTTTCTCCAAAGATAACTGCCGCATTGCACATCCTCCTTAGGCTCTTTCAGGTTTCAATGCCAGCCCTGCCACCTCCAGCAAGTTACTGCTCCAACACACAGGAAACATACATTTCTGCTGCAATAGCAGGAAGGGGGTGCACGGGCAATGGTAACTTTTATCCAAAGGCATCTTGTTAAAGCCACACCATTTCTGGCTATTCCCACACAATTTTGTAAGAATTCAAGATCATCATTTTAAACAACAATTACTGCTCCATCCTACAGAGAGATCAAAAGATATAAATTAGATGATGATAGACAGGAAACCGAGGGCCTGGTTCTTCCTCTAGTTTTAGAAAAGTGGTGCTGGACATCCATCTTGGGAGATACTAGTATGCAGTGACTTTTCTACATATTACTCCTTTGTTTGCCAAACATTTATGTACTACACCGTCCAAAAGATGCCTATGCCTCCAGGGTTCTCCCACTGAGGAGCAGGCAGCTGCCTGCGCTTGACCCTCAGCCCCTTCCTTCCTATCCCCAAACCTGCAAAACAGTCCCCCTTTTCTTGTTTCCTCACTTCCCATGAATCAGCTGCCTGCCACCACTGGAGGAGACCCTCAGCCACCACTGGTCTCCTCTACTCTCTGCCCTCATTTTCCCCCAGCTTTTCTTTTTCATTGCTTAGCAGATCTGCTGCCAATTTTTGATAGGCATCTTCAGGCCTTTGGAAGTGCTCAGAGGTCACTGGTTGCCCCAACATCCATTCTTCCTTTTTTCCCATTGTAATAGAACCCCAATGCTTAGCCAAGTACATGACCATTTCCCAGCTTCCCTTGCAACCAGGCGAGGACAAGTGACAGAGTGTGGCCAATAAGCTGTAAGCAGAAACAGTGAGTGCATTTTCTAGGAAATATCCTTACAGGAAAGGAGCAGGCCTCTTCTTCTCCTGCCCTTCTTCCTGCTTTCTGAAACATGGATGTGATGGCTAGAACTGCAGCAGCCATACTGTACTAGAGGCAAAAGTCACATACTCAGGGTGGAGGAACAGCAAAAGAAGGAACCTGAATCCTTGACACTATGAAGCTGCTGGAATGCTGACCTCTAGACTTCTTTTTTTTGTGAGAGAAATACACTTCCATCTTGTTTAATCCTCTATCATTTTTGGTTTTCAGTCACTTGGAGTTAAACAGGGCAAGAAGCCTGAGATTTTGCTAGAATGTTTAAAGAAATAGGTTATAAACACACAGTGCTAGTCATTTCGAAAAGCTACATAGAGACTAAAAAATATCATAAAAAAGAGCTTAGCAAAATCCATAAAATGGCAAATGTATGTATAAAGATTTACTGTTCAAAAAACTTAGGTCCCATCACCTTCTGAGATACCATCTTCCATAAAATGATTTTTGGGTCACTGAGAGAAAATATAGGGGCAGAGGATAAACCACATTTACTCCTTATTCTACTTGACATCTCCATGGCACTTGTTCTCTCAGACTTTGGTAGCACACCACACTCTCCTTCACTGGCCTCCTACCCTGTCTCCTCTCCTCCATCAGACAACTCCAACCAAACGCAGGCACTTCCCAGGGTCAGTCATCAGCTCTTTGCCTTTCTTGCTTGTCAGAAGCAGAAGCCCAGAATTCAGTGTTCACCAATCAAGAGGAACCAATTTTATTTTCGCCACACACATAACACAACAACAAAAAAAGTGTTGCAACCACCTGCTTCTAATGTTGTAAGATGAACTTGGTCTCGCAAAACTCAAAACTCCCTGTTGAAGAGAGCAGACAGAGCCCATGCCCTTTGACCTCAATATCCCACTGAAATCAATGTCAATGGGTACAGTACGTAATAAAACCATGGCCTTAGACGAAATATTAGGGAACAGAGATCATCAGTGGATGAGATTTCAACAAATTTCTGGATGACAAAGTAGACTGAAGAGCTAAGATGGATGGAATAAAACAGAAAAAAAAAAAAAATGCAGCCAAGAGATTATATAGAAGAAAGGCTCCAGGCAAAGTAGAAGCCCTCTGCCCTCTGAAACCCTGGAGGAGCTCTGGACTGAGGTCTGACATATAAGATGGTGGATGAGATTTAGGGAGCTCTGCTCCCCACCCACTCAACCTAAAATGAAGCCTATCAGGCAACAGACCCCATCTAAGCACACAGAGGTCAGGCCAATTCCCATTCAGGACACAGGTGGGCCAAGACACTGCTGTGTGTCTCTCCCATTCTCTCCATGTCTGAATGGGGTTGTCCTGCCCACCTTCATCCTGTCCCTCTTCCACAACTGTACTTGAAGGGGCAAGAGATGACATACAGATAATAACCCTTTCACGTATAGTCGCCAGACCCAATGAGGAGACTGCTGGATATCAAACTGCATGCGAACTATGAGCCACACACAATGACTAGTGACTGAATGGAGCTTTGTGCTGCCTGCTTTGGGAGGAAATGACTGAGTTCTGCAAGCCAGAAGAGAAGACTGGATCAAGCAAGCACATCCTGCAAACCCTCCCCAGCTAATGTTTTCCTGGGAAGACATACATGGATTAATATACACTTCATAGACTGCACATGATCCTCAACATGACATTTTCAGTCAGTGTTTATAGAGAGAAAAAAATGTGTATTAATGTCCCGAAGATCCATTCAGCATTTTAACAGAACAATGCATTGGGGAAATTTTTTAGTTACATTTCAAACAACACTGGGAGAACATCAGAATCATTACACATTTTGAATAGTATATTAAATTTCAAAAGAGACATGTGATCTCCAAAGGTACTGATACTTTGAGAGTCACATTGGCAATACATGCCTTGTGAAGATCCGATGAGAAGCTTCCTTTTATTTTACTTTTTCTGGCCATGCTGCACAACTTGCAGGATCTTAGTTCCCTGACCAGGGATTGAACCTCGGCCCTCAGCAGTGAGAACGCGAAGTCCTAACCACTGGACTGCCAGGGAATTCCCGAGAAGCTTCCTTTTGAAAAACTGTCCTGACATATATCATATAGCACCATACAAAGAAAAATTTAATGTAACCACCAGGAGTATAACAAAGCTTCATTCTGCAGTTTTTCCATCCTAAAGCATGGTCCACCATGGTCCACCATGGTCCATAGGAAGATGAAAGCCTGCCAGCTCAGGAAGATCTACAGTAGCACCAAAACAAAGATAACTTGATTGCCCAGTCTGACAATTCACCTCATGTGAACCATCATTAGGGTGACCTATAATGTATCCTCCAAACTGAGACACTTGAGGGCAAAAGGGCATCTCTTTTTCCCTCAAGTGTGTCACCCTATTCATTGCCCAACTCATCCACACCCATCAATAATGACTGTCTCAACCCTTCCCTTCGTTGGTGAGTAATACAGTTCATTAAAGCAGCAGTTCTTGAATTTTTTCATCTTAGGACTTCTTTACACTTAATTATTGAGAACTTCAATAGCTGTTTATGTAGTTTATATCTATCAATACTTGCCAATATTAGAAATTAAAACTGAGGTTTCTAAAATACAAGAATACATAAATATGGCAGTTCCTCAAAAAATTAAACATTGAAGTACTTATGACCCAGCAATTCCACTTCAGGATATATTGCCCAAGAATTGAAAGCAGAGACTCCAACAGATATTTGTAGACCCATGTTTATAGCAGCATATTCACAATTTGGGTTGTTTGCAGTTTGGGGCTACTACAAAGAACATTGCTTTTAATCTTCTAGAACTTGTCTTTTAGTGAACATATGTACAGATTTCTATTGGGTAATCACCTAGGAGTGGAACTACCAGATTGTAAGGTTTGTATATATTTAGCTTTAGAAAATATTGCCAGGACTTCCCTGGTGGCGCACTGGTTAAGAATTCACCTGCCAATGCAGGGGACACAGGTTTGAGCCCTGGTCTGGGAAGATCCCACATGCCGTGTAGCAACTAAGCCCGTGCGCCACAACTACTGAGCCCATGTGCCACAACTACTGAAGCCTGTGTGCCTAGAGCCTGTGCTCTGCAACAAGAGAAGCCACCGCAATGAGAAGTCCATGCACCGCAACGAAGAGTAGCCCCCACTCAACAGAACTAGAGAAAGCCCGCACACAGCAACGAAGACCCAATGCAGCCAAAACTTAATTAATTAATTAATTTTAAAAAATAGTTTTAAAAAAAAGAAAGTAAAGAAAATATTGCCAATTTTCCAGAGTGATTATACCAATTTATACTCCCACAAACAGTATATAAAAGTTCCATTTGCCCCACACACTTGTCAAACCTTAGTATTTTCAGTCTTTTTAATTTTAGCCATTCTGGTGGGTGTGTAGTGGTATCTTATTGTGAGTTTTGCTTCGATTTTCCTGATGACTAATGACATTGGATATATTTACTGACCATTTGAAGTACCCATTTTTCTACTGAGTTTCCTTTTTTAAATTCATTTTGTAGAAATTATTTATAGATTCTAGATATGAGTCCTCTGTCAGATATATTTTTTATAAATATCTTCTCATTATCTGTGGCCCTCCTTTTCACTCTCTTAATAGCACAGTAAATAGAATTTCTTAATTTTAATGTAGCTCGAATTGTCAATTGTTTCCTTTATAGTTAGTGCTTTTTCATAGGGACTTAACATCACTATACCATTATATCACATCTGAAAAGTTAACAATTCCTTTATATTAAATATCCAATATTTGAATTTACCGAATAATTTCATTTTTCTCTTTACAGCAGTTTCATTGAATCAGGATCCAAATAAGGTCCAGATATCATTAATCTGTCTTAAGTCTTCTAATTTGTAGGTTTTATCCTCCATATATCTATATCTAGTGCTTCCCCCTTCTCTTTTTTTTTTTTTTTTTTTTAAGTAAGGGAGGTGGGTCTCCTTGCCATTTATTTTCTAAAGCAACCAGGTCATTTGTCCAGTGCTGTTTCTCATCGTTCCTCGAATCTCCTGTAAACTAGCAGTTAGAACTAGAGTCTTGAAGAGTTTGGGGTATGATTTTTTTGACAAGATTCCTCCATCAGTAGTATTGTACATATAATTCCATCAGGAAATACACAATAACTGGTTGTCTGTGATGGTAGTAGCATTGATGGTTATTGTCTCTTTTCAATTAATCCAATGGAGTGTGAAAATATTAATATTCTATCACTCCTTTTCCAATTATTCTATAAAGAGAAACTTCTAATCAACTATTTGGTTACTCAAAGGTACAGTTCATACAAGAAAGGCATGATGCCTCAGAACAACCCCACTCTAAGTCCTATTGTTCAGATGAGAAAATTTAAGCACATTAGTGGTAGAGTCAAGTTATAAACCAAGCAGTCCAACTTGAGAATTTGTGCTTGTAACCACTAGGCCAAAATGCCTCTACTAAAATCAAGAAACGAGTGAATACTCAGTATTCCTTTCTGGGGAGAGACCACAAGGTCAAATACTCTCATGCAGTTACGGTGACTACAAATTTACTGCAGAAGAAAATATACTATTTGTAACAAAAGCTTAAATAATGTACATCCTTTTTGAGTTGGTAGTTCTAAACATAGAACTTATCTAAGGATATGCATGTGCAGAAAGGTGTGTGTGTGTGTGTGTGTGTGTGTGTTAAATCGAGGGTATTTCCTATAGCTTGCTTACAACAGCAAAAAACTTAAAACAACTTAAATGCCTGACTGGTTCAATAAGTTAAGGTACAGCCTCAACAAAATGACACAAAGCCACTAAAAATGATAACGGGTCAAAATGTTTAAAGACCTGAACTATATTTAGGGCATATTCTTCTGTTAAAAGTGAGTTACAATAGTACACATAGTACAGGAATGTGCAGTGTATAAAAACAAATATTAACAGTGGTTATCTCTGAGTAGCAGGATTACGGTGATTTCTTTTTCGTGCTTTTACAACGATAATCTTCTATTTTCACCTATGCCTTTCAAAATTTAAAAAAAAAAGTTTGAAATACTGTTTGAAAAGAACCTTTATGAACCTTAATGATGTGGGAAAAAGTTCCTGACAGCATAAAAAGGCAAGCTATCATCTAGGAGCTCTATGATGTCATATCTTATATTTAAGTCATTTTTTTTTCCCACAACAGATTTTTTTTTAATTTTTTTATTTATTTATTTTTTGACTGCGTTGGGTCTTCATTGCTGTGCACAGACTTTCTCTAGTTGCGGCAAGTGGGGGCTACTCTTCGTTGCGGTGCATGGGCTTCTCATTGTGATGGCTTCTCTTGTTGTGGAGCATGGGTTCTAGGCACATGGGCTTCAGTAGTTGTGGCATGCAGGCTCAGTAGTTGTGGCTCACGGGCTTAGGTGCTCCACAGCATGTGGGATCTTCCTGGACCAGGGCTCAAACCCACATCCCCTGCATTGGCAGGCAGATTCCTAACCACTGCGCCACCAGGGAAGTCCCTATATTTAAGTTTTTAAGCCATTTTGAGTTTATTCGTGTGTATGGTGTGAGGGAGTGTTCTAATTTCACTGATTTACATGTAGTTGTCCAGGTTTCCCAACACTACTTGAAGAGACTGTATTTTCTCCATTGTATATTCTTGCCTCTTTTGTTGAAGATTAATTGACTGTAGGTGCGTGGGTTTATTTGTGGGCTCTCTATTCTGTTCCACTGATCTATATATGATTTTGTGCAAATATCACACTGTTTTGGTTACGGTAGCTTTGTAGTATTGTCTGAAGTCTGGGAGGGTTATGCCTCCAACTTTGTTCTTTTTCTGCAGGATTGCTTTGGCAATTCTGGGTCCTTTACGGTTCCATACAAATTTTAGGATTATTCTCTTCTAGTTCCATGAAAACGTCATGGGATCACTCCCTCTTGAGAGAGCATCGGAATCACAACTAACTGCTGAACAATCAATGACAAGAAGACACTGGAACTCACCAAAAAAGATACCCCACATCCAAAGACAAAGGAGAAGCCACAATGAGATGGTAGGAGGGGTGCAATCACAATAAAATCAAATCCTGTAACTGCTGGGTGGGTGACTCACAAACTGGAGAATACTTATACCACAGAAGTCCACCCACTGGAGTGAAGGTTCTGAGCCCCACGTCAGGCTACCCAACCTGGGGGTCCGGCAACGGGAAGAGGAATTCCTAGAGAATCAGACTTTGAAAGCTAGTGGGATTTGACTGCAGGACTTCAACAGGATTGGGGTAAACAGAGACTCCACTCTTGAAGGGCACACACAAAGTAGTGTGTGCATTGGGACCCAGGGGAAGGAGCAGTGACCCCATAGAAGACAGAACCAGACCTGCCTGCTAGTATTGGAGGGTCTCCTGCAGAGGCAGGGGGTGGCTGTGACTCACCATGGGGACAAGGACACTGGAAGAAGAAGTTCTGCGAAGTACTCCTTCACGTGGGCCCTCCCAGTAGCCCCACCAAAGAGCCAGGTAGGCTCCAGTGTTGGATCACCTCAGGCCAAACAACCATCAGCAGACAAGCAGATTAAAGTTTTACTGAGCTCTGCCCACCAGAGCAACACCCAGCTCTACTCACCACCAGTCCCTCCCATCAGGAAGCCTGCACAAGCCTCTTAGTTAGCCTCATCCACCAGAGGGCAGACAACAGAAGCAAGAAGAACTACAATTCTGCAGCCTGTGGAAGGAAAACCATATTCACAGAAACACAGACAAAATGAAAATGCAGAGAACTTTGTACCAGATGAAGGAACAAGATAAACCCCCAGAAAAACAACTAAATGAAGTGGGGATAGGCAACCTTCCAGAAAAAGAATTCGGAATAATGACAGTGAAGATGATCCAGGACCTTGGAAAAAGAATGGAGGCAAAGATTGAGAAGATGCAAGAAATGTTTAACAAAGACCTAGAAGAATTAAAGAAAAAACACAGAGACAGCAGAAGCAAGAAGAACTACAATCTTACAGACTGTGAAACAAAAACCACATTCACAGAAAGACAGACAAGATGAAAAGGCAGAGGGCTATGTACCAGATGAAGGAACAAGATAAAACCCCTGAAAAACAACTAAATGAAGTGGAGATAGGCAACCTTCCAGAAAAAGAATTCAGAATAATGATAGTGAAGATGATACAGGACCTCGGAATAAGAATGGAGGCAAAGATCGAGAAGATGCAAGAAATGTTTACCAAAGACCTAGAAGAATTAAAGAACAAACAAACAGAGATGAACAATACAGTAACTGAAATGAAAACTACACTAGAAGGAATCAATAGCAGAATAACTGAGGCAGAAGAACGGATAAGTGACCTGGAAGACAGGATGGTGGAATTCACTGCTGCGGAACAGAATAAAGAAAAAACAATGAAAAGAAATGAAGACAGCCTAAGAGACCTCTGGGACAACATTAAACGCAACAACATTCGCATTACAGGGGTCCCAGGAGGACAAGAGAGAGAGAAAGGACCAGAGAAAATATTTGAAGAGATTATAGTTGAAAACTTCCCTAACATGGGAGAGGAAACAGCCACCCAAGTCCAGGAAGTGCAGCAAGTCCCATACAGGATAAACCCAAGGAGAAACACGCCAAGACACAAAGTAATCAAATTGGCAAAAATTAAAGACACAGAAAAATTATTAAAAGCAGCAAGGGAAAAACGACAAATAACATACAAGGGAACTCCCATAAAGTTAATAGCTGATTTCTCAGCAGAAACTCTACAAGCCAGAAGGGAGTGGCATGATATACTTAAAGTGATGAAAGGGAAGAACCTACAACCAAGATTACTCTACCCAGCAAGGATCTCATTCAGATTCGACAGAGAAATCAAAAGCTTTACAGAGGGCTTCCCTGGTGGCGCAGTGGTTGAGAATCTGCCTGCCAATGCAGGGGACACGGGTTCGAGCCCTGGTCTGGGAAGATCCCACATGCCGTGGAGTGACTAGGCCCGTGAGCCACAACTACTGAGCCTGCGCGTCTGGAGCCTGTGCTCCGCAACAAGAGAGGCCACGATGAGAGGCCCGCGCACCGCGATGAAGAGTGGCCCCCACTTGCCGCAACTGGAGAAAGCCCTCGCACAGAAGCGAAAACCCAACACAGCCATAAATAAATAAATAAACCCAAAAGTTTAAAAAAAAAAAAAAAGCTTTACAGAGAAGCAAAAGCTAAGAGAATTCAGCACCACCAAACCAGCTCTACAACAAATGCTAAAGGAACTTCTCTAAGTGGGAAACACAACAGAAGAAAAGGACCTACAAAAACAAACCCAAAACAATTAAGAAAATGGTCATAGGAAAATACATATTGATAATTACTTTAAACGTGAATGGATTAAATGCTCCAACCAAAAGACACAGGATTGTTGAATGGATACAAAAGCAAGACCCATATATATGTTGTCTACAAGAGACCCACTTCAGACCTAGGGACACATACAGACTGAAAGTGAGGGAATGGAAAAAGATATTCCATGCAAATGGAAATCAAAAGGAAGCTAGAGTAGCAATACTCATATGAGATAAAATAGACTTTAAAATAAAGAATGTTACAAGAGACAAGGAAGGACACTACATAATGATCAAGGTATCAATCCAAAAAGAAGATATAACAATTACGAATATATATGCACCCAACATAGGAGCACCTCAATAAATAAGGCAACTGCTAACAGCTATAAAAGAGGAAATCAACAGTAACACAGTAATAGTGGGGGACTTTAACACCTCACTTACACCAATGGACAGGTCATACAGACAGAAAAATACTAAGAAAACACAAGCTTTAAATGACACAATATGGCTTCCCTGGTGGTGCAGTGGTTAAGAATCCACCTACCAATGCAGGCAACACGGGTTCAAGGCCTGATCCAGGAAGATCCCACATGCCACGGAGAAACTAAGCCCGTGTGCCATAAATACTGAGCCTGTGCTCTAGAGCCTGAGAGCCACAACTACTGAGCCACGTGCCACAACTACTGAAGCCCGCACGCTTAGAGCCCATGCTCTGCAACAAGAGAAGCCACCGCAATGAGAAGCCCACGCACCACAATGAAGAGTAGTCCCCCTCGCCACAACTAGAGAAAGCTCGCACGCAGCAACAAAGACCCAATGCAGCCAAAAATAAATAAATAAAATAAAATAAAAATAAATAAAATTAATTACACAATAGACCAGATAAATTTGATATTTATAGGACATTCCATCCAAAAACAGCAGATTACACTTTCTTCTCAAGTGCACACAGAACATTCTCCAGGATAGATCACATCTAGGGTCACAAATCAAGCCTCGGTACATTTAAGAAAATTGAAATCATATCAAGCATCTTTTCCGACCACAACACTATGAGATTAGAAACCAATTACAGGGAAAACAACGTAAAAAACACAAACACATGGAGGCTAAACAATACGTTACTAAATAACCAAGAAATCACCGAAGAAATCAAAGAGCAAATCAAAAAATACCTAGAGAAAAATTACAATGAAAACACGACGATCCATAACCTATGGGATGCAGCAAAAGCAGTTCTAAGAGGGAAGTTTATAGCTATACAAGCCTACCTCAAGAAACAAGAAAAATCTCAAATAAACAATCTAACCTTGCACCTAAAGGAACTAGAGAAAGAAGAACAAACAAAACGCAAAGTTAGTAGAAGGAAAGAAGTCATAAAGATCAAAGCAAAAATAAATGAAATAGAAACAGAGAAAACAATAGGGAAGATCAATAAAACTAAAAGCTGGTTCTTTGAGTAGATAAACAAAATTGATAAACCTTTAGCCAGACTCATCAAGAAAAAGAGGGAGAGGACTCAAATCAATAAAATTAGAAATGAAAAAGGAGAAGTTACAACAGACACCGCAGAAATACAAAACATCCTAAGAGACTACTACAAGCAACTCTATGCCAATAAAATGGACAACCTGGAAGAAATGGACAAATTCTTAGAAAGGTATAACCTGCCAAGACTCAACCAGGAAGAAACAGAAAATGTGAACAGACCAATCACAAGTAATGAAATTGAAACTGTGATTAAAAATATTCCAACAAACAAAAGTCCAGGACCAGATGGCTTCACAGGTGAATTCTATCACACATTCAGAGAAGAGCTAACACCCATCCTTCTCAAACTCTTCCAAAAAATTGCAGAGGAAAGAACACTCCCAAACTCATTCTATGAGGCCACTATCACCCTGATATCAAAACCAGACAAATATACTACAGAAAAAGGAAATTACAGACCAATATCACTGATGAATACAGATGCAAAAATCCTCAACAAAATACTAGCAAACAGAATCCAACAACACATTAAAAGGATCATACATCATGATCAAGTGGGATTTGTCCCAGGGATGCAAGGATTCTTCAATATACGCAAATCAATCAATGTGATACACCATATTAACAAATTGAATAAAAACGACATGGTCATCTCAATACATGCAGAAAAAGCTTTTGACAAAATTCAACACCCATTTATGATAAAAACTCTCCAGAAAGTGGGCATAGAGGGAACCTACCTCAACATAGGCCATATATGACAAACCCACAGCAAACATCATTCTCAATGGTGAAAAACTGAAAGCATTTCCTCTAAGATCAGGAACAAGACAAGGATGTCCACTCTCACCACTATTATTCAACATAATTTTGGAAGTCCTAGCCATGGCAATCAGAGAAGAAAAAGAAAAAAAAGGAATACAAATTGGAAAAGAAGAAGTAAGACTGTCACTGTTTGCAGATGACATGATACTATACATAGAGAATCCTAAAGATGCTACCAGAAGACTACTAGAGCTAATCAATGAATCTGGTAAAGTTGCAGGATACAAAATTAATGCACAGAAATCTCTTGCATTCCTATACACTAACAATGAAAGATCAGAAAGAGAAATTAAGGAAACAATCCCAGTCACCATTTCAACCAAAAGAATAAAATACCTAGGAAAAAACCTACCTAAGGAGTTAAAAGACCAGTTCTCAGAAAACTGTAAGACACTGATGAAAGAAATCAAAGATGACACAAACCGATGGAGAGATATACCATGTTCTTGGATTGGAAGAATCAATATGGTGAAAATGACTATACTACCCAAAGCAACCTACAGATTCAATGCAATCCCTATCAAACTACCACTGGCATTTTTCACAGAACTAGAACAAAAAATCTTAAAAGTTGTATGGAGACACAAAAGATCCCAAATAGCCAAAGCGGTCTTGAGGAAAAAAATATGGAGTTGGAGGAATCAGACTCCCTGACTTCAAACTATACTACAAAGCTACAGTAATCAAGACAATATGGTATTGGCACAAAAACAGAAATACGGATCAATGGAACAGGATAGAAAACCCAGAGATAAACCCAGGCACCTATGGTCAACTAATCTATGACAAAGGAGGCAAGGATATACAATGGAGAAAAGACAGTCTCTTCAATAAGTGGTGCTGGGAAAACTGGACAACTACATGTAAAAGAATGAAATTAGAACACTCCCTAACACCATACACAAAAATAAACTCAAAATGGTTTAAAGACCTAAATGTAAGACTGGACACTATAAAATTCTTGGAGGAAAACATAGGAAGAACACTCTTTGACATAAATCACAGCAAGATCTTTTTTGATCCACTTCGTAGAGTAATGGAAATAAAAACGAAAATAAATAAATGGGACCTAATGAAACTGAAAAGCTTTGGCAAAGCAAAGGAAACTACAAACAAGATGAAAATACAACCCTCAGAATGGGAGAAAATATTTGCAAATGAACCAACGGACAAAGGATTAATCTCCGAAATATATAAACAGCTCATACAGCTCAATATTAAATAAACAACCCAATCAAAAAATGGGCAGAAGACCTAAATAGACATTTCTCCAAAGAAGACATACAAATGGCCAAGAAGCACATGAAAAGGTGCTCAACATCACTAATTATTAGAGAAATGCAAATCAAAACTACAATGAGGTATCACTTTACAGCAATTAGAATGGGCATCATCAGAAAATCTACAAACAACAAATGCTGGAGAGGGTGTGGAGAAAAGGGAATCCTCCTGCACTGTTGGTGGGAATGTAAATTGATACAGTCACTATGGAGAACAGTATGGAGGTTCCTTAAAAAACTAAAAATAGAATTACCATATGACTCAGCAATCCCAATATTGGGCATATACCCAGAGAAAACCATAATTCAAAAAGACACATGCACCCCAATGTTCACTGCAGCAGTATTTACTATAGCCAGGTCATGGAAGCAATGCCATCGACAGACGAATGGATAAAGAAGATGTGGTACGTATATACAATGGAATATTACTCAGCCATAAAAAGGAACAAAACTGGGCCATTTGTAGAGACGTGGATGGATCTAGAGACTGTCATACAAAGTAAGTCAGAAAGAGAAAAACAAATATCGTATATTAACGCATATACGTGGAACCTAGAAAAATGGTACAGATGAACCGGTTTGCAGGGCAGAAATAGAGACACAGATGTAGAGAACAAACGTATGGACACCAAGGGGGGAAAGTGCCGGCGGGGGTGGTGGTGGTGGTGTGATGACTTTGATTGACATGTATACACTAATATGTATAAAACAGATAACTAATAAGAACCTGCTGTATAAAAAATAAATAAAATAAAGTTCAAAAATTCAAAAAAAAGATGTCATGGGTAATTTGATAGAGACCAAAGGCAAAAATTCTCTGACATAAATCCCAGCAATACTTTCTTCAATCAGTCTCTCAAGGCAAGAAATAAAAGCAAAAATAAACAAATGGAACCTAGTCAAAGGTATAAGCTTTTGCACAGCAAAGGAAACCATAAACAAAATGAAAAGACAACCTACAGAATGAGAGAAAATATTTGCAAATATTTGCAAATGATGCAATGACAAGGGCTTAATTTCCAAAATATACAAACAGCTCATACAGCTCAATATCAAAAAAAGAGCCCAATCAAAAAATGGGCAGAAGACCTAAGTAGACATCTCTCCAAAGAACACAACAGGCACATGAAAAGATGCTCAACATCACTAATTATTAGAGAAACGCAAATCAAAACTACAATGAGGTATCACCTCACACCAGTCAGAATGGCCATCATCAAAAAGTCTAAAAATAATAAATGCTGGAGAGAGTATGGAGAAAAGGGAACCCTCCTACACTGTTGGTGGGAATGTAAACTGGTGCAGCCACTATGGAAAACAGTATAGAGGTTCCTTAAAAAACTAAAAACAGAGTTACCATATTATCCAGCAATCCCACTCCTGGGCATATATCTGGAAAAGACAAAAACTCTAACTCGAAAAGATACATGCACCCCAGTGTTCACTGCAGCACAATTTACAATAGCCAAAATGTGGAAGCAACCTAAATGTCCGTTGACAGATGAATGGATAAAGAAGATGTGGTATGTATATACAATGGAATATTAATCAGCCATAAAAAAGAATGAAGTAATGCCATTTTCAACAACATGGATGGACCGAGAGATTATCATACTAAGTGAAATAAGTCAGAAAAAGAAAGACAAATATCGTATGATATCACTTATATGTGGAATCTAAAAAAATAATATAAATAATATAAATGAACTTATTTACAAAGCAGAAACTGACTCACAGACACAGAAAACAAACTTATGGTTACCAAAGGGGAAGGGAGGAGAGGAGGGATAAATTAGGAGTTTGGGATTAACAGATACACAATACCATATATAAAATAAACAACAAGGACCTACTGTATAGCACAGGGAACTCTATTTCATATTTTCTAATAACCTATAATGGAAAAGAATGTAAAAAACAATACATAGGGACTTCCCTGGTGGCGCAGTGGTTAAGAATCCGCCTGCCAATGCAGGGGACAAGGGTTCGAGCCCTGGTCCGGGAAGATTCCACATGCCGCGGAGCAACTAAGCCCGTGTGCCACAACTACTGAGCCTGCGCTCTAGAGCCCACAAGCCACAACTACTGAGCCCGTGCGCTACAGCTACTGAAGCCCATGTACCTACAGCCCGTGCTCCACAAAAAGAGAAGCCACCGCAATTGGAAGCCCACGCACTGCAACGAAGAGTAGCCCCTGCTCGTCACAACTAGAGAAAGCCCGCAAGCAGCAACAAAGACCCAACGCAGCCAAATAATAAATAAAAATAAATTAATTTTTAAAAAAAGTATAGATATATGAATCACTTTGCTGTATACCTGAAACTAACAGAACACTGTAAATCAACTGTATTTCAATTAAAAAAAAAAAAAAAAGGCAAGCTATCAGACCATGCATGGTAGCATTACAGCCACGTAGCAATATGCACAGGAGGGATATGCATTTGAACAATGGTTGTTTCTCTGAATCATGGGATTGTAGGTGGATTTCATTCTCATTTGCACACATTCCTGTGATTTCTACAATACATACATGCCTGATGAAGTACTGAAATGGGGAAGATCTAAAATGGATTTTGAGAAAATAGGACTTAAATAGGTAGAGGTGGAAAGAGGGGTGACAGAAAATGAGCACATTTCCTAGGGTTGGAAATAGCCAAGAGCCAAGATCCATGTCACAGAGGCTCCAAGCAGGAAAAGGGGCTGGTTAAGAAACAAGGCCATAAAGGACCAAATTTAAGAGATCTGAAACAGGGGCCATAAAAATTTTTTTCCCTTCTGTAACTCATAGGGTAGTTTCAGAACTGTACAAAGAAAGGTCAGGTGGACGAGAAGGGGCTGAGAACAAATCCTGAAGGGAGGGAGCTCAATTAGAAGGATTTACAACAGTTCAGGCGTCAAGTCCTGAACTATCTGAAATAAGCCAGAGCAATAGATAAGGAATCCAGGTGTTATCTGATGAGAACCTGTGACCTGGACTGGATGAGGGAGCAGAGACACAGGGACTAATGGACTTCAAGCTGGAGCAGAGCACACGGGAGGAGGAAGGTCAACGTCTAAAACGAGAAAAGTCAAGTTTGAGACAAACTAAGTTTGTGTTGACTGAGGGACGTATACCTAGGAATTTCCTGCAGATCACCGAAACCACAGGACTAGCAGGACACAGACTGTGGGGACAAGGCTCTGAGAGTCGTCCACTGAGGGATCCAGGTCAGTGACAGATATCCTCTCAACATCTCACCCAAGAGCAGAGAATGTTACCAGTAAATCCCAGGTCTCAAGGGCTCTTTCAAAAACGCAGCAAAGTCTTCACAGAGAAGCCCCAGGCTGGACCTGTGGTGACTCTAATATAAAAGAGCTGCTGCCAAAGGGCAACAAATCCAAAGGACAGTTCAGGTCCTTTCGCACCAGCAGCAGGTGCTCATGAGCACCCTGGCAGGGGTGTGCTGCTGCTGGGGAGGAGAACCAGGCAGGGAGCAAGGAGGTGTTCACAGTGTACACTCTGCACCTTTCAAATTCTGAACCACGCACGCACTGTCTAGTCAAAATAACATGAAGTTTAACTTTCTTTAAAAGGTCACTCAACTGAGTGGGCCCTATGCCATCCCCACTGATGAGGCAAACAGCCCAAGAACAAAGATCATGGACTGGCAGGGCGAGCTGCCTAATGGGGACCAGGCCGGCCCTGGTTGGCGCCACACCACTGCCGCAACCAAGCAACCACTGCGTGGCAAGGCCTGGAAGGCAGGAACTTAGCCCAACCCCAGGAACAAATCAGTATTCTTCCAAGGAGAGCTTGGCAAAATTAACAGTCAAGAGTCTCTTTTCCAAACCAGAGGCAGTCTGTAAGTGAAAGGCTGTGCTCTGTCACCCCCAGCAGCCTCCAGCACCAGTCAGGAAGGCTGAGGAGGCTGTCACAGCACAGGGAGCAGGTTAAGAAGCTGTGTGCAGGAGTTACTCAGCAAGCTCTCTGCAAAACTAACGAAGTCAACACTCTTCACCTGTGTGGATCCCAGGAAAGACAGCAGAGTGCACAAATCAGAAATAGTGATGCACAATTTTTTCAAACAGTTTAAAGGGTGATTATTTGCACTGTGAAATTAGTTACGAGAGTCATTTCAAAAGTTTCCCAGATGCATTCAAAATTATATGATTTCTTTAAATCAGTGGAGAAAGAATGGATTATTTGGAGCCAAAATTGATAAAAAATCCTGGACCCTTTCCTCATGAGCGCAGACACCAGCCCTCCCTCAGAGCTACTGAGACTGTATACAGCAGACCTTGGATTCAGTGAATGTTCTAAAGAGAAAATGTGTTAAATACTGAATGACTGATCATCGCTAGAACAAACAGTTCTAATACTTAGAGCCATCAACCAGAAAGCATTTATTCTGAGCAGCCTCACATGCATCTCAGAGTGAGGAACCGACACCTTGCTGGGAGTTTCTTTCAAGGATACCTGAGTGGCTGCCCCATGGATGGACTTAAAATGTATAAATCACCACTTTTCCAATGACCAGGAAAACCAGACCTAGTCAACTTTTTCTACCAAAAAAAAGTTTTCTCAGATTGTCAACATTCACATATATATATATATATGCACACTCACACACACGTGTGTGTATATATATATATATATTTGACATTTTGAAAGATTTTGCTATTTTTCTGATTTTGTAGCCACGTAAGAAAGATATGTGATATTTGGGCTTCTTTTTTTTTTAATCAAAGTCAATCAATGCAGAAGCGTTTAAAGTCTGTAAATTAAGTTTGTATCCTACAAGGCAACATTATGCAACATAATGAGTAAAAAGGAATCAGAAGACCTTCATACTGTTAACCACTCTGCATCTAAAGAGCTGTGTGACCTTGAGCAAGTAACAAACACTCTGGGCTTCGGACATCCTCTGCAACCCCTAAAATCCCTTCTAGTTCTAACATCTGATGAGAGCAATTTAATATTTTTTAAAAATGTTAAATGCTAATGAAATATCATAAATTTACACAAACATAAAACATTTTCAACAAAATTAGCTTTTTGAAAAAACTAATTTTAAGTAGTCATAAATTGGAAATGAGTTTTTAAAATAAAATCATACTGTTTGATCAACATAAATAAGCAACTTAAAATACTGGGTTACAGGACAAATCAATCTTTCCTCTTCTCTTCCTATTTAAGTCTGGGAGCCATAGTCAAGGTTTACTGATTTTTCAATACCCAAATTATTTCTCAGTGTAAAAAAAGCTTTAAAGCTTAAAGCATTTCTCCTACATCTGAAGTAGTCATAGCTCTGAAAATAAGATTTTATTATTTCAGTAGTTCACTCTTAAAGTCTATCAGAAAACCACGTTTAATTATTCATCACTGTTCTAAAATATGCTATGAAGGGAAGATAATTGCATGCAGCAATGTTCCTTCTACAGCTAAAGTCTGACTGTGATTGAGCACTGAAAAATTCAGTAAGAAAATGAACTGAAAAGACGGGTCACAGAAGGCCAAGCTTTGTCTATAAAACTTTCTTTAAAAGGCGATAAATAGGAAAAGACTACTCTAAACACTTATAACTTGAAGATTTAATAATCTTCCAAGAGTAGAAGGTGAATATTACAGGGTTTTTTCCTATAAAACTATATTTCAGGGCTTCCCTGGTGACGCAGTGGTTGAGAATCTGCCTGCCAATGCAGGGGACACGGGTTCGAGGCCTGGTCCAGGAAGATCCCACATGCCGTGGAGCAACTGGGCCCGTGAGCCACAACTACTGAGCCTGCGCGTCTGGAGCCTGTGCTCCGCAACAAGAGAGGCCGTGACAGTGAGAGGCCCGCGCACCGTGATGAAGAGTGGCCCCCACTTGCCGCAACCAGAGAAAGCCCTTGCACAGAAACGAAGACCCAACACAGCCAAAAATAAATAAATTAATTAATAAATTTTAAAAAAAACAAAAAACAAACAAAAAAAAAACCAAAAAACTGGCTCTTCCCTGTTACAGTTTAAAAAAAAAAAAAAAAAAACTATATTTCAACCAGAAACAACAATAGCTAACACATCATCACAATGCAACAATTCCTGTTCCACATATGTAACGTGCATACTTATTTAATCCACATGAATATCCTCTGAAGCATATGCTACTTTTTATCACCCTCGTTTTAGAGATGGACAAGCTGAGGCTTTCATACAAGTGATTTGCTCAAAGTTACACAGCTGGTAAGTGGCAGAGTCCAGGCTCAAGACAGATCTAGCTGACTCTTAAATCCCTGCTCTTAAAACCATCAGTCTTCAGTTAAAACTTAAACTCACCTTTCTAAATGATGTCTCTATTTCCTCTCTATACTGGTTTCATTGACCTAGAAAAGAAGCCTTGAAATGAGTAAAGCTCTAGTTTAAATAGCACTCCAGCATCTAAGTACAGCAGAAAACCCCAGAACCTTCATTCTAACCTCCAAAACAAAGTCTCCTGAAATGCCAACCCAATCATAAATTTTAAGATGCCAACCTTTGGGCCCACATTTCATTCTTGTCTTTCCTAAGCTCCACTGGAAAAACATGGATCAGTGGAAGGAAGACCACTTCCAAAGCTTAAATTCCAAGTTTCTTAGTTTGGCAACAATACTGTGCTTTGGGAATTTAAAATTATAAGCACGGTTCCCAGAGGAAAACGTTTCCTTTATTAGCAATTGGCTTTGACAATTCCATTCTAGGATGCTAAATATAACAAAATACCTTCTGACTTTTATAATAAACACATTCCCCAGATTATTTTGAAACGACTGTCTGCTTATTTATAAGACACTTTGCCACAACAGTTAAGCAACTGAAACATTTTTTTAAATCTTTCAAATTTGTTCCAGTTCTTTTAATGAATTGACCTAATACTGTTTTCTGAATTCTTCTACTATGAAATAAGAAAGTTCCCATTTCACCATTTATTTCCCTAAAAAGATATCCTTGTTTTATTAGTTCTAATTTTCTTAAATTTTAACCCAAGAATATCAGCAAAGCCAGAATCATGGAAGTTTGAAATCCCATGCATGGTAATCAGAAATATTGAGCAATGGAGCAACTGTCTTGTTCTGGGCTAATGTACTACATTAGGCTTTTAACAGAAGGCAAGTAGGTGCTGTGTTTGTGGAGCAACAAGCACTTAGTGAACCTCAAAGTCCCAGGCATTCTGTCATCATATAAGCAGCTTAAGTGCAGTTGTAAAAGTTAAGGTACCTTTAGCTGGATAGTTCCTCATATCCTCCCTACCTACAACAGGGGATGGGAAAGTACTTAAGAATCAACTGGCACTTTTGTCTGGGAGATGGATCCAAGTAGTTAGGTGGGGAGGGTAGAAACTTTGTTTCACCTCGTAACCTCATGGTTTTTGGGTATGTGGCTTTGCTTGTTTTTACCACTAAGTAAGTCTAATTATTACAAATAGCTTTTCAAAAGTACAACCCACTAGGTATCATGCCTTCTTTTTTTCTACCTCTTCTCACACCTTCTAAAACCACAAAGTCCCATTAACATCAAGTCTGATATCTCACCCTTAAACAGGGCTACACAGCCTCCAAATATCTGTAAACTCCCCAACAGGCATATGCAGTGTGGCAACAGAGCTCTTCCAGGCCCAGCTAGGGTATTTAATGGGAAGATTAGAAACTTCAAAGTACCTTGTCTCTGTAAGCGACTCCTAAACTTGCACCCAAGCCCTAAATTTTCTCCAAAACATACTGTAAAAATCAGTATGGAGAGTTCTCCTTGGGTGATCCACTATCATAACCAACAAAATTGTTTAAAATCCCATTATCTTTCACCCAAAACATTCCTTCCAGTATAACTGCTGTTGACATCCTGACACCTAATCTTGTGCTTTCTTCCTTCCTGATATCTCCCTAATGTTCCTTTCCTCCAGTTACCAAAAACGGAAAGCTACATAAATGGGTGCTGTGGGCCTAGTGTAGAGCAACAGGGATTGGTGGGAACAGCTGTTCTTCAGTTCCAGCCAAACGTTAATCAGGTGGGAATGTGATGGCAGATCTTCCAATGATCCAAAATAGGCAATAAATTCAGATTGTTGGGAGAAATATTCTGGTTTTTAAAGCAACACAGGGACCAAAGAAAACAACTGCAGGTCACCTGTTGGCAACCCGCGAGTCAACCAGTCTGTTTCATTCTGGTCCATGCTCCCTCAGTCCAGTCTACACATCACTGTCAGATCAATTTACCAAATAACACTGCTCCTGACCACTGCTAACTCCAGGCTCGAAATACTACCACTAAGTTTATGCTGTCATTCAACGTCCACAGTAACATAATGACTCCTCACCTTCCTCAACTCCCTTACACAAACCTTTCACTTCAACCAAGTAAGTCTACTGCCCTCATCCCTCAACCCCAACCAGCTACGTCCCTGCCAAGATGGCCTCTGTTCTACCCTCCTCCTCTACCCCATCAACGCCCACATCTGAAGCAGGAAACAAGCCCATCTTTGGGGAATATACCTTCCAACACCTGCTGACTGCATGAATTAAGAGACTTCTCTGCTTAAAGCCAACAGATTTAACTTTCGAGAAGGGGTTTAAATCTCCTAACAGGCAAATCACATGGCCTTGTCTTGTTACACCTCCACCCCCAGATAACATTTTAAAGAAGATCAGAGAGGCTAAGTCACGCTAAGAGGAGTCTTTCCGGGGTCTCGGCGTCTTCACACCCAGGAAGGCCTCGGGGAGATGGATTGGCGTAGGACCCCGCAACCAGTCCTGCGAGGGCTGCGGACGTGCGCAACCCCCCGCGCTCTCCTTTCTGCGCCCCGGAGATACCACCCCCAACTGGACCCCAGAGCCATGTCCCCGGGACCCCGACCTGCTGAACCCTGCCGCGAGCTCCGCGGGGCCCAGCACCCGAGGACCCTTCCCGCCGACCAGGCCCAGGGCCGCCGACGGCCGCGCAGAAGGGTCAGATGGCAAGACGACCCCTCTGCGCGCGCCCCCGCACGGACCTCCGGGGGACTCCTCTGCCCCGGCCGCGCCCACCCGATGCTGCCGCTACCTTGTCCTCGGGCGGTGCGTCCGGCTCGCGGGCCATCCTCTGCCTTAGCTCCGTCATACTGGAAACACCAGCGCTTCGTCGCTGCGGCCGAGTGGCGCAGCCGCCGGGGCCGGCAGCTCAGCGCGGGCGCGCGCGGACTCTGCTCGGCCAGCCCAGCGTCGCCTAAGCAGCGCGCAGCTTCGCAGCGGCTCCTGGCCCCACCGCAGCCCGGCCGCCAGCCCTGGAACTTGGCCCCGCCCGGTGCAGCCACCGCCCTTTCACCCGGGCACAGCGCGACCAGCCTCCTCCACCCCAGGCCCACCAGCTCCTTCTCTCGGGAGTGCCCCGAGAGAGCGCGCACGCGCACCGCGGCCATCACAGCCCCGGAGATACACCAATGGCGCGAATCCGTCAGGGAGGCGGGGCGGGGGGCGGGGCAAGCGGAGAGGAGTGGAGAGGCGTGCATTGGATAGCAGCATGAGAGGGCTGGAAAAGGCGTGCGTTTCTGAGGGAGACTAGTCAATGGGAGCTCGGGAACTGGAGCCCCGGGTCTTAGAGATAACAGCTTGCTGGGGGCCATGGGCTGCAGCCCCGAGGCTCCAGCCGGCCTAGTGCTTGCTGCCTTCGGCTTCTTGTTTTCAAAAGCCAGGGATCTTCCCTCTCACTGATAAGCAGACGCTTGTTAGGCCCTGAGCGGAAAGGCCTGGGGAACCCACCTGTGTAAAAGGAGGAGATTACGTGATAAGGAAGTGAAAGCCAAACTTAAGTCTGCGTTGCTTTGCCAAGTTATCTTCCATTTAGTGAGCGTTAATTATGTGCTGGGCACTGAACTATGTAATCTCTTTAATGTATCTCATTTTATCTGTACAACGCTTGGAAGTGGATATGATTTTCATTTTGCAGCTAGGGTCTTCCACGGTTATTCAGCTTTCTTTTCTCTCTTCTGGACTATTGAAGGATATTTTTTGGACAGGAATGCTGCCTGCTTTGTTCACAGCCCGATCTCCTATGTACCTGACGCATCCCAAGTACCTATTTAATAGATTTAAAGTTTCTCCTGAAAGAAAATGATTTAACCAAGGTCTCATGGCTAGAAAGTGCCCACTAAGAATACGAACACGGATCTGTTACCAACGCCCTCTTTAATATACTCCCGGCCTTCCTAAATTCATTGTTAATATCTGTGTTGCTCAGCATTGCCTTCAGCAGTTCCTGTTCGCTGCCTTTAAGTGATGTAAGACAAGTATAAAATGGGGCCCCTTCCCTAAGCATATTGTAATTTAACAAGGAGAGAAATTTGCACACATAGGAGTTGCAATTTTGTGTTAGCAATTTTGACCTGAACTGTGAGGTTTGGGGAAAGTAGTGAGAATTCTGAAAAGGGTGTTATATTTTCTTGATTTCTATAAAAGTATATTCCCAAGTGCCTATAACACTGCTTCAAAGTGACAGTAAAATAGGTATGGAGGAACACTGAACTCAGGGTATGCTTTGTTCCCTATTAACGCACAAATACTTGGTTTTTTTAGAGAAACAGACCACTCCCTTCAGGCCATAATTTATTTAGAGAAAGCTGTGCTCTTTTGTTTTATTTTGTCTTTTGTTTTAATCTTATTTATAAAAGTAAATAACATGGGACTTCCCTGGTGGTCCAGTGGGTAAGACTCCAGCTCCCAATACAGGGGACCTGGGTTCGATCCCTGGTGGGGAACTAGGTCCCGCATGCATGCCGCAACTAAGAAGTCCACACGCCGCAACTATGAGCCTGCATGCCGCAATGAAGATCCCGCGTGCCTGCAACTAAGACCCGGCGCAGCCAAAATAAATAAATAAATATTCTTTAAAAAGTAAAAAATAAATTATTTTTAAAAAGTAAATAACATGCTGATGGTAATTTTAAAACTCTTTTAATCTGTTGGAGACTGTGTGACCACCATTTTGACTAATGTCAGCGATCACCTCTTGAACTAAAGACCAGACACTTCTTGGGTAAATTAAGCAAGGTTTATTATCTAAAGGATCTAGAAGGATGTCAACACAAAGTCACAAGGTCATCCTTTAAGACAGGTGGAAGTGTTAGTAACCAGATTCTCACCTTTACGGAACATAATTGTGAAAGGTCACATCTGAGTAAGCATCTCATCAGTCCTCCTAGAACCTCAGCTGTTTGCTTTGAAACACAGCCTAACTGGAGAACCAGTGCACGTAGATCAGAGTTTCAGAACGCACAGTATAATTACTAGGGTAGATAACTCCCTACAGTTTGGCCCGAACAAACTTCTTATCTGTCATACTCAGCCCTCCCAAGCTAATGGAGCTCAGACCAGGTACAATTCTGAAGTCAGTATTGTGGTAAACAGGGATCAGGTATTCAGACCTCTGGAAGTCATGTTAACAGGTGTTTAGGCAAGCTTTAGAGCCTTTCCCTCAACTGTAGGAAGAAATTAAAAGTAAAAATTCCCTCACCTCCAGCACAAAGAAGAATTTTGTTCCTTTACATTACGTTACACCTCCTCCTCTACCCCTGATTTTTCCCTTCAATAGAAATACCTCATAATAATAGAATACTTCATAATAGCTCTTTCCTCTAGGGTCATTTCTTCCAGGCTTGTGACATATCTTGTATATGGTGATTCTTTTCATTGCACTCTTACCATTATTTTTAGATTAGTATAGGTAACTAGCATGAGATTTTTAGTCCCCCAGAGTGTGCAGGCTGACTGCAGGCTCAGCATAAGTGGGCAGGTATTGCTATAATTATTATCATTCTATAATAAAAACACCTCCCACCATCTTGATAATTTGAAAACTGCATTGGGACAAGTGACAAGAAAATTCTTCAGTTCCCCAAATAGTGTTTTTCCTCTCTTAGAGGGGAAGAACTGTCAATCAATGAATTATTTAAACAATACATTAAAAAAAAAAATTGTCCATAAACAAAAACAGACTTGATCTGCTCTTTTTCTTGTCCTTCATATTGCCTTTCTAGATCTTATCTTGACAAGTGTTCTCAGAAAGCTAAAACTTCTTATTCAGTTTAATGAGATGACATGCAAAATGGAATTGAGAATGGGCTAGGCAGAACTGTCTAACATCTTAAAGTTTCAAAAATGCAAATCCTGCATTCCCACAAACTTGTAGACCTATTAGATTATTAGACAGTCCATCTAAACTATAATTTCAGTCTTTTCTCTGACAAAGCATAGGTCTTACTTTTTCAAACCAATAGTCTATATGGAGGTGCAGGTGGCTTTAAGCATAAATATTCATCAATTGATCACACATGCTGAAACAGTACTTTTCAGTCCTAATAATTATTTATTAGAATTACCTGGGGAGCTTCTAAAAATGCCAATGGAGGGCCTATCCTAGACCAACTAAATAAGAATCTCTAGAGATGGAACCTAGAGGAAATAGGCTTGTTTCTTTCGGTTTGTTAAGCTCCCCAGATGAGTCTAATGTGCAGCCAGGAATGAGACTCAGTTTAATACGTAATATCATCTTGTAAAGAAATTTGCCAGAAATTATATTAAATAGTTCACAGCATTTTTCTCTCCCAGCATGCATTAACATTTTCTGACCAAAAATACATGTTTGATGAAGAAATTGTGGGAAAGGCAGAAAAGCATAACGAAAAGTATTAAGATCATTTGTGGTAGCATCAGCCATAATTACTGTTAATATCCATATTATTGCCTTTTAATTCTATTTTCTGTGCACTTACACTCAGATATAATAATTTTAGAAAGTTGGGATACTATTGTTTATACTGTTTCATAACCCGACTTTTTAACATCAAATGCCATTTGGGAATGGTACTTGAAAGGCTTTATAGTATTCCATCTTACAGATTTACCATAATTTACCTAACAGAGACCATATTGTTAGACCTCAAGATTATTTCCAATTTCAGGGGAATTGTTAATAATTCTATAAGAAACATTCTTAAACATGCCTCATCTTGGTAAGTAACTCTGATTACTTCTTTGGGAAAAAAAAAATCCTATAGATTGAATTTCTGTGTCAAAGACTAAATAAAAAATTCCAAGGATTTTCATACACATTTCCAAATTCCCACTGGAAAAATTATACCAATTTATACTCTCATCTTCAAGTCATGACAGTGCCCACTTCCTTATATCCTTCCTAAGAAATGGGTGTTAACACAAGTTTTACTAATTTAGTAGATTAAAATTTTATCTCCCTTTAATTTATGTTTCTTTGCTTATTAATATGCTAACCATTTTTCATACATTTACTAAGACTGGACCTTAGGCACTAGAAGCCAGGGACCTCTGGATTTTGTTTAGATACATAAAGTGCCTTTTTATTCAGTTTGAATTGGGTTCTCTGTTGTGGAAACAAAGTATATTAACCAACACAAGTTTTTAGGCACACTGAAGTTTTAAAACTTATGTAGTCATTCCTTATGTTTTATGGGTGTTTTTCCTTTTATGTTTAGAAGCCCACAGCAAGATCTCTTAAATATTTACCAAAAAAAAAAAATATTTACCAAAATATTTTTCCATTTCTTATTGGGTTTACATTTATTTAAATTTTAATTATTTAATCTATCTGGAAATTATTTCAGTAAACAGTTATTAGGAAGAGTCTATAGCTTTACTTTTTCCTAGAAGTTTAACGAATTGTTTGGTCACAATTTAATTCATTCTTTCTCTCACTGATTGAAATAGCTCCTTTACTAGTTGTTAAAGTAATCCTCTTAAAACAGAAATTGGGGACTTCCCTGGTGGCGCAGTGGTTAAGACTCCACCGGCCAATGCAGGGGACACGGGTTTGATCCCTGGCCCGGGAAGATTCCACATGCCGTGGAGCAACTAAGTCCGCGTGCCACAACTACTGAGCCTGCATGCCACAACTACTGAAGCCTGCGCGCCTAGATCCTGTGCTCCACAACAAGAGAAGCCACTGCGATGAGAAGCCCGCGCACTGCAATGAAGAGTAGCCCCCACTCTCCACAACTAGAGAAAGCCCGTGAGTAGCAACAAAGACCCAATACAGCCATAAATTAATTAATTAATTATTTTTTTTAAAAAAAAACAGAAATTGTCTCATGCCAAAGACCTTCTTTTGATAAGTTTCCTTTTCACTTATAGAGGGCTTGTAAAAGGCTATAAGACCTCAGCCCTGCCTCTCTTTGCAACCTCACCTTGCACCACTCTCCCCATTGTTCAGTGTGTTCTGGACACATCAATCTTTGAGTCCTATTGTATGTCAATTACATCTCAATAAAACTGGGGAAAAATACTTATAAAAAAAGCTTTGAATTTTAAAACAAACGACTACCTGAACATTTTCTAAGCATGCTGTCCTTTTTAAACATGTTATTCTTTAAGCGTAGAATACTTTCTCCCACTCTCCAAACAGCTAGTTTCCCTGGTAAACTGCTACCTCCACAGAAGGCCTTCCCTGACCACAGGTCATAGCCATTCTTAAGTCATGGGTGGAGTTTAATTGCCATTTAAAATACCTTCAAATCACACTTCGATTTGGCATTAAACCAAAATGTTATTATGTAAGCAGAAAGCACAGAAACATAGTAGTAGAGTATACATTCGTTATTAGTGAAGCAAATGTTTCTCACTGGAGGAATGAATACATTCCACATTTTGCAAAGGAACTGATACACTAAAAGGACCTGGAGGGACTTCCCTGGTGGTGCAGTGGTTAAGGATCTGCCTGCCAGTGCAGGGGACATGGGTTCGAGCCCTGGTCTGGGAAGATCCCACATGCCGCAGAGCAACTAAGCCCATGTGCCACAACTACTGAGCCTGTGCGTCACAACTACTGAAGGCCGCATGCCTAGAGCCCATGCTCTGCAACAAGAGAAGCCACTGGAATGAGAAGCCTGAGCACCGCAATGAAGAGTAGCCCAGCTCACCACAACTAGAGAAAGCCCATGTGCGGCAACGAAGACCCAACGCAGCCATAAATAAATGAATAAATAAATACTTTTTAAAATAAATAAATAAAAAATAAAAGGACCTGGAAAGGAAAATACCTACAAATAGATGAAACCGTTGTGTTTTGATATAAAGATATATGCAAAAGGATAGTTGATCATACATAGAGGAAGTTAGTGCTAGTATCAAAATTTACGAATGGGTGGCAGAGACTTGGAAGAAATTCCAGAGACAATAGAGGAGCACTCTTAAGAATGCTGCATTATCCACACCCTTGACGGCAGAGTATGATATATGGAAAAACAGCAGTATCAGTAACTGAGTGAGAAACTGCATGTGAAGATATATTACAAGTGCTCTAACCAATATATATATAGTGTGTACATATTATGCACATGAGTGATATATGATACAAATGTTTTTTTTTTAATGTGATGATCCATTTATTTATTTATTTATGGCTGTGTTGTGTCTTCGTTTCTGTGCGAGGGCTTTCTCTAGTTACGGCAAGTGGGGGCCACTCTTCATCGCGGTGCGCGGGCCTCTCACTATCGTGGCCTCTCTTGTTGCGGAGCACAAGCTCCAGACGCGCGGGCTCAGCAATTGTGGCTCACGGGCTTAGTTGCTCCGTGGCATGTGGGATCTTCCCAGACCAGGGCTCGAACCCGCGTCCCCCGCATTGGCAGGCAGACTCTCAACCACTGCGCCACCAGGGAAGCCCATATACAAATGTTTTTAAAAGTCTAAAAGTTCTTTTGATAATTACAAAATCGACATTCTAAATGATAAATCATATGATAGTTTGATATTTTATTTTCTTGTGCTACATAAAATAATGGAGCATCTTACAATTTAAGGTACCTTAAATTCAGTGAAATAGATACACCTAATAAAATTGCTAGAGGGAGAGAATAGAGTAGGGAAAGGCAATGTTTGAAGGCATAATGGTTGACAATATTCTAGACTTGATGAAATACATGAATCTTCTGATTGAGGAATACAAAATTCCCTGAACAGGAAAAATAAAACTAAATCCACAGCAAGATACACGGTAGAAAAACTAAAGAATTCTACAGACCAAGGTAAAATATTAGAAGCAACTAAAGAGAAATGCTGTAAACAAAGCAAAAAAGAAACAAAGGGGGGATATTTATAATAAGATTATTAATATATGAAGTACTCCTTTTAATCAATAAGAATAAGACAGTGGTCAAGAACTATATGAACGATATCCAACTTGCACCAGTCTTTTAATACACAAACTGAAATTTCCACACAAGCACAGATTTAAAAACGAGATTGCTAATATCTATAGAAAGAAAAATTAGGCGAAATGAGCATGCTCGTAGTCTTGGCTGAAATGTAAATTGCAATCTTTTAGAAGTCAATTTAGTAACATATATCAAAATTTTAATGTGTATGCTCTTCGATCCAGCAATACCTCAAGGAGTTGCCCAAATTACAAGCACTTTGTAAATTGGTTACATACGTAGGATATTATGCCATCTTTTTAAGAGGTGCTGATACAGAAAACATGTACCTGGCATAAAATTACACATGCTTTATTAAGTACTTTGCAGAAGTGTCTACGGTATAAATTCATTTGTTTTTTTTTTATAAAGTATATTTGTTGAGAAAATAAAAAAGCTTAGGAAGTTGCATACGGTAAATAATACGAGTTTGGTGTGTATGCGGCGGAGGAGGTTTAAGAGCTGGTGGTCAAGACAACTTTTTTTTTTATCATAACTGTACACCTCTTAAAGCAGCACTCTTTAGGCTACAAGGTGGCTCTTCCTCCTAGCAGGCTGGATTTGCGTTTCACTTTCGAGGCCGGAAATTCCCTACCCCTCAAGAGGAAGATTAAGCACCACGAAGACGCAGTTCAACAACCCCCCACTCTAGGCCTGACCTTCACGCTCGCCCGGACTTTTCTAACGTCCGGTTCCGGAACGTGACAAAAAGGCGGGGATTCCCGCCGGTCGCCTATCAGCCGGCCCTCAGAAGGCGCAGCGCTCATGCCCCGCCCCCACGTTCGCACCCTCCAATAGATGTTAGGGGTGGGGCGAGCTTCGTGCGGAGCAGGGACACGATTGGCTCTGCAGTCTCTCCGCCCAGGCAGCAGGCGGGGCAGCGTGGTGACGTCTCCACGAGGGGCGCGGGGTCGTAGCGCGCGCTCGCAGACGCGGCAGTATTAAACTGCTGCAGGCGCAGTGGGCTGGTTGTTAGTTTCCTCCGTGTCAAGCATTCGTGAGTCAGTTTTCCAGCTCGCTCTCATCTTCTGAAGCCTAAGCCGGCTACACCTTCCTCCTTCCTTCCGCCAGCAGCCGTGTCGTTGCGACTCCGCCACCATGTTCGAGGCGCGCCTGGTCCAGGGCTCCATCTTGAAGAAGGTGCTTGAGGCGCTTAAGGACCTCATCAACGAGGCCTGCTGGGACATCAGCTCGAGCGGCGTGAACCTGCAGAGCATGGACTCGTCCCATGTCTCCTTGGTGCAGCTCACCCTGCGCTCCGAGGGCTTCGACACGTACCGCTGCGACCGCAACTTGGCCATGGGCGTGAACCTCACCAGGTGAGCCCCTTAAGCAGCGGATAGCCGGGCCCTGATCCACCCTTTCTGGCTCTTGGCGGGAGCGCCTGCGAGCCGGGCCCTCATTGGCTGGAGTGGGCCATCTGCGCCTTCTCATTGGCCTGCGGCACCGGTGGGGCGGGACCCAGCAGAACGCGCGGTTCGGAAAGCCCGCGCTGGCTGCAGCGCGAACCGGCTCTTTCCGCGCCAAAGTCACAAAGCGGGTGGTGGCGGGAAAATGACGGACTTCTTTGCGGTGGCAGGAAAAGACTGTTGCAGAGCTCTTTGGTCATTAAGTGCAGGCGGCCTCGGATGAGAAACCTTGGTGCTGGTTGACTTTAACTGCTTTATAATGTGTCCTAGTTCTTTCGCCCTAACTAGGGCCGAGAGTATTTCTTTTACTACTGAGTTGCGGTGAGCACCCCAAGATCCCGGTTTGAGGAAAATTTTCTCCAAGGCAGTGCTTTCAACTTTTGACCACTACCTGTCTAGTACATACACATGTTTAAATCTTAAAGCTTGTGAGAAATATTTACCCGTACTACATGCAGTGTGTTTTAACAGGTTTATTAAATCGTTTTTAAAGATCGTTGGCCCAATAATTTACTTCACCAACCAAAGGGATTTGCAGTTCATAAAATACTGCTGTTTTATTTATATACAGAAGTGAAATTGCTCTTGGTCGGGGGGGGCTGTTTAGTTTAAGTATAAATACTACCAGATTGCATTCCAAATGGCTGGACCGGCTTACACATGCCCCTGGAGTACGTTTCTCTAACTCACCAATTCGGCAGATGGTCTAATGGTTAAAAGTGGTACCTCCTGGTTTTAATTTGTTGATTTTAAACCCTTTGTTCTTCTGTGTTCTAGCATGTCCAAAATACTGAAATGTGCTGGCAATGAAGACATCATTACACTAAGGGCTGAAGATAACGCGGACACCTTGGCACTAGTATTTGAAGCTCCAAGTAAGTCGCACCCTTCTACTGACTTACGCTAGAAGAAATTAAAATGTAGTGTCAGTATTTCCCAAGGCTGAGAGAAATTTAAGATAATGTTTGTGATGACTGTAAAATATACCTGATAGTTGTAAACTTACATGTTCTTCAACATTTGGTTTCTTTTGGTAGATCAAGAAAAGGTTTCAGACTATGAAATGAAGTTAATGGATTTAGATGTTGAACAACTTGGAATTCCAGTGAGTATCAAAGTTTCTGATTGAGCATACTGTACAGTCATGATAGTTACAGAAGATATATTAATATAATAATTTAAACCCTACTTCCTAACAGAACTTTTTCTGTATAACTGCTCATGCATGTTCCAGAGTAGGGTATTTAAGACTGACGTATTGGTCATTTTATTAAGTTATGGTGTTCTACAGTGGCTCATTAGTTTGAATTTATTTCTGCCAAGTGAATATTTACATTAACCTCTGCATCTTTTTTTAAATTATTCCTAGAGTGCTTGATTTTTTTTTTTGTTTTTTTGTAGATCTTTATTTTTTTAATTTTATTTTTGGCTGCGTTTGGTCTTCATTGCTGCGTGTGGGCTTTTCTCTAGCTGGGGAGAGGGGGGCTATTCTTCATTGCGGTGCGCAGGCTTCTCGCTGAGGTGGCTTCTCTTGTTGTGGAGCATGGGCTCTAGGTGTGCAGGCTTCAGTAGTTGTGGTACTTGGGTTCAGTAGTTGTGGCTTGCGGTCTCTAGAGCGCAGGCTCAGTAGTTGTGGCGCACGGGCTTAGTTGCTCCACGGCATGTGGGATCTTCCCGGACCAGGGCTTGAACCTGTGTCCCCTGCATTGGCAGGCAGATTCTTAACCACTGTGCCACCAGGGAAACCCGAGTGCTTGATTTTTATTGAGAGAAGATTTTAAAGCTATTTTAGCAGAAATTCATTATGGTTAGGTTTATCAACATCAAAAGTGAGAAGAGGTGTTGGGATGTTTAAAATGCCTAACATCATATTCTCTTGTTTTGGAAAGCAGACCTGTTTGCGCCATCATCACTGTATGCCATACCCTATGGCCTCTTGATTTAGCCCTACTGTAGGGTGATAAGGTGGAGGCTCTTGTTCCCGGGATAGTGCATTTACTGTTAAAAGTTTAAGCTCTAATTTGTTTTCTTAGTATGGTTATTCTTACAGCATACTTGTTTTATATCTGCATTTATTTTTTGAGTGGTTAGAGTGTTAAGAAATTACACAATGAGTGATATTTCAAAGTAATCAGAAAATCTTGAATTCTGAGTTCTTGTTTAGATGCTGAGTCTTCAGAAAGTGAGGGTGCCAAATCTTACATTTCCATGACATTTAAATTTGTTTTATAGGAACAAGAGTACAGCTGTGTAGTAAAGATGCCTTCTGGTGAATTTGCACGTATATGCCGAGATCTCAGTCATATTGGAGATGCTGTTGTAATTTCCTGTGCAAAAGATGGAGTGAAATTTTCTGCAAGTGGAGAACTTGGAAATGGAAATATTAAGTTGTCACAAACGAGTAATGTTGATAAAGAAGAGGAGGCCGTAAGTAGTTTTTAAGTAAACAAAATACTTTGAAGAAGAATATTAGGTTATGTCTTAGCCTGCTAAGGCTTCTATAACAAAATACCATAGACTGAGTGGCTTATAAACAATGAAAGTTTATTCACAGTTTTGGAGATTCGGAAGCTGGCAGATTTGGTGTCTAACGAGGGCCTGCTTCTTGGTTCACAGACAGCAGCCTTCTTACATGGTGGAAGGGGCAAGGGAGTTCTCTGGGGTCTCTTTATAAGGGCATTAATCCCATTCATGAGGGCTCTGCCTTCCTAACGCTAAGCACCTCCCAAAGGACCCACCTCCAATACCACCATATTGGGAATTTGATTTTAACGTGAATTGGGGTGGTGGTGGGGGCCACAAACATTCAGTCTTTAGCAAGGTAATTGCTAAAATTAAAGAAAACTCTAAAGAAAAACAGACAGAATTTGCATTTCCAAGTAAATAATATGTGAGAATTGAAACTTTTGAAATCTGCAAGTGATCTTATAGATGCCATCTAACTTAAATTTGTGAGAAGGGAATGCAAATTTAGTGCAACCTTTATAAACTGTAGAACAATGGGTTTGTGTATCAAACCCACACATACTCTTAAGGATAGGATTGCGAGGCTAGCTTTAGCTTTCTGGAGGTACTTACTATGTTTTTACCAAATAATTGAGCAACCCAATAGGATCTAGTTGAGGGGAAAATCTAGCTGTTGTGAGTTCTTATGTAATCCTTATATTAACTTTTAAATAGAGTTTTAAAATACATATATTAGTAACAAATATATATTAGTAACAAAACTCCAGGGGCTGATTCTTTTCTCCTAAATTACATTTCACTCCCCTGCCAATCTTGATTTTTGTTCTTCTCTCAAATGTTACGTAACCCATAGGGAATTCTCTGGCCGTCCAGTGCTTAGGACTCCGCACTTTCACTGACGAGGGTGTGGGTTCGATCCCTTGTCGGGAACTAACATCCCGAAAGCCGCACAGCTAGAAATTTTTAAAAAAGGAAAAAATTCACTCATAAATATTTTAATTTATTCGTAGTGTAAACATTTTATGACATCTAAGAAAATTAAGGAATTTTTCACTGTTCCTACTTACTTGGTTATTTCAGTTTGTTTGAATCAAGATTTTAATAAGGTCTGTACATTACAGTTCATTGAGATACGCTTCTTAAATTTCTTTTAGTCCATTGGTTCTCTCTTCAATTTCATTTTCCCTCTATTACAATTTTATTTGTTGAAGAAACTAAGTCATTTGTCAATGTATGTTAGAAATGAATGGGTTGTAGCTTTCTTGATGTTTTTCAGTATGATGAATCTTTTGTTTTCCCCCTAAGGTTACCATAGAGATGAATGAACCAGTTCAGCTAACTTTTGCACTGAGGTACCTGAACTTCTTTACAAAAGCCACTCCACTCTCTCCTACAGTAACACTCAGTATGTCTGCAGATGTACCCCTTGGTAAGATAATAAACTTGTTGAATCTTGTTTTGTAGGTAGTGTATGTGGTACTTCTCAGTAATTAATTATATTCCTGTTTTCTTTCAGTCGTAGAGTATAAAATTGCTGATATGGGACATTTAAAGTACTATTTGGCTCCCAAGATCGAGGATGAAGAAGGATCTTAGACATTCTTAAAATTCAAGGAAATAAAACTAAGCTCTTTGAGAACTGCTTCTGAGATGCCAGCACATACTTAAGCCTCTTTTGTCTTTGTACCTCTGAGTACATATGTAGATATTGTTTTCTGTAAATAACTTTTTTTTTTCTCCATTCTCTACAGTTTGTTCAAAGAGTAAAGTCCAAAGTCAAATCTGGTCTTGTTAACCTAGTAATAACTTTGCCTTACCTAGGAATACTCGTTATAATTTTTATAAACAAAAGGGTTTTGACTCTAAATGCAGTTTTAAGTATTGTTTTCAATTTAAATAAAAGTCATTTGAATTTCAAGCATCACAGGACAGTGCCTTCATTTGGACCACGATGGTTGCAAGTATCCTAGAGAATTCACAATTCAAGCAGCTCACGTAAATGAGCTTATTTTTTCAGTCTAGAGCAGGTTGATATGACATTAGATACAGTGATAAAAAGTATTCCAAATACAGCAGGTGACAAAGTATTTTGGGGGATTCATTTGCCAAACTTATTTTGGTATTCTGACTTGAGCTCAAGAAATGAAAAGGGGAGAGTAGGACAAATATATAATATTTTGTCATTTTTGCTAAGCAGAAACTAACACTTTACAGGAGCTTAATGTACCCAAAGTTCTGTCAGCTTTATAAGACGCATTGTTACAGGGCAGTGTTTCATTAGCCTAGGGAGCTTGTACAGGAGTCTTGGAAGTTTTAGTAGATCTGATAGGTCCCAAGGAGTATGTCTGTGCAAAAATAATTTATCTAGTGTAAGTAGCCTTTTGTGGGGACTTATTCCCTTAAAGGATGAAGGTGGCTTAAATTCCATGGATGTTGGATTCAACCAAGAAAATGAAAAAGGCCCAGCAGTAATTGTGCTACAAGGTCACAAGTTGGCATGCTGCATATTGAGAATTCCTTTATTGTAGTCCTTTCTTCCGGTGTATTTTGTGTTTGGTGGATTAAATGACAGATTTCTGTCGTACTTGCAGTGACGGTAGAACTCACTGTATCCAGTAACTATTCATTACCTTCTGTGTGCCTGGGGTTGGGGAAGGATATTGGCTGCAAAGGGGCCTGATGGAAATTTTTGGAGTGATGAAAATGTTTTATCTACGTTGTGATGATGGCTCCAAGACTATATGCATCTGTCAAAACTAATCCAATTGTACTTTATCATATGTAAATTATACTATAATAAAGCTCGACATTTTAAAAAGTTTCACGTGTTGCAAAATGTCCCTTGTGGCCAGACCTCTTACCGGGGTAAGGCCTGAAGACGAGGAGCGAGAAACTGAAGCGCAAGAATGTGGGGCTACTCGAGAGTAGCGGGTGGGGTATAGGGCGGCAGAGACTGCGGCGCGGCCCGGGAAGGCGGCCTTCCCTGGGCATAGGGAGACCTGACAGCTCCGGCCTTCAGGGAGCTTGGCCGGCTCGGCTTCCGCCGCTCGAGGCGCCACTGAGTTCCCTACACTACCCTAGGGGCCGGAAAGAAACACGTAGCCGTCTAGCCCTGGACCTGTGACCCAGGCGGCCCGGTTACCTAGACAGTCGCCCGCCGCGGCGGAGGTGGTCGGCAGCCAGTCCAGCCCACTGCTCCTCCCGAAACCCCACGGGGCGCGCTCTCTCTGCGTAGCCCTAGCAACCCGAGCACACGCCCGAAACCGGACGGGGAGTGGAACGGGGAGGCGTCGCTCCCGGTGACGCCACGTCCGGCGTGCTGTCTTCCGACACGCCATTTCCGGCTCCCAGCTGGTCTGGGGCGGGGAGGCAGTTGGGGGAGGCGTACTGTGAGGTCTCCGGCTCGCCTGCTGCGAACCGTGAGCTAGCTGTCTGCGCGCGGGCGGCCTGGCCCGGGCTCCGGTAAGGCGTGCGTGCGGCGGGGCGGGGGCGGAAGAGCTCGACTCAGGTTCGCGGTGTGGCCCAGACTGCGCTCCCTGCCGAAATCAAGCCCCGAGTCCTCGGTGTGGAGCGTTCGCCCTCCCGGGGCACGGCTGGCCTTTTTCCAGAAACTGGATTTTGTTTTCCTTCTAAAATCATGTCGATCCTTATTTCTCTTGTTGGCTCGGTCTGGAGGCGGGCAGGGAAGTAGTGTGTAGAGGCGCGTAGTGCGAGGCACTGTGCTAAGTGCTTTGCTGATGCTTTCAAAATTCTTGCAGCATTCAAGTGCTGAGGAAATTTTGGGGTTGCGGTGAGGCTGGTAAAAAAGCCTGCTGGGAACTTGGGCTGGTACCGGAAAACATTGATTTACTTTTTTCCTTTCCCCTCTTTTAGAATTATTATTCTTTGCTACCAAAAAGTATTCGTCTCCCCTCTCCTTCACGCCCTGCGCTTTTTTATGTTTTGATGCGGTTTATGAAGTTAATGTCAGAGTATGTAAACTATTTTTTTAAGACTAATACAAATCAGAGGTGATTAAATGCTCTCAAACCCCCCCACTTATTGGTAGTTTGGACTTTAAGTTTTATAGAATTAAATTTAGATTATCGTGTAGTTGGGATCGCAACACCTAAAAGCATAGTATTTGATGGAATTTGATCTAACCCTTTTAGAAAAGCATGTAAGTAAGCATACTCTTATTTTTTCAATACTTGATTTCTGCTTCAGTATATAATTACTAAAAAGGGACATGAGCATTTAGCACCAATTCCTTTATAATGCTAGTTAATTTAGGTTGACTGCGGGCCACTTGAAACAGCTCATTAACATTCAGTATTAAGTATATATAAAGCACTTAAAACAGTACCCGTCACTTAATACTAGGTAATTGTTAACTGCCATTATAATGATGATTATTTGCAAAATGTCATACCAGAGGAAGGCCGGTCTTTATGTTTTATGGGTTTTTTTTTATGTTGCCCTTATTGAAATACTTAATTTTGTTTTTTTAAAGATATGTTTCACTTTTAGAAATCAAATAGCTTCATGATCAAAATTTACTTGTTTCATTCACATAACTTTGTGATTTTATGGAGGAAAAGTACACAAATTAAAATGTTTTTCAATTTAAATGTCATTGTTTTTTAATCTTATCTACTGTGTTTAAACTGGTGACATAATAACCGTGATTTCATTACTGGAGTCAGCTTTGACTATTTTGAACAAAAACCAGGTATTTATTCAGAGTTTTTTGTTTATTTGTTTGTTTTTAATGTAGCTGTAGAAGTAACCTGGAAAGTGCAATCGCTGCTTTCAGTGCTTGGGGTGGAGCAGAGAGGCAGGCAAATCAGAGGACCCTGGTACAACACTGGTAGCCAGTAGCTTATCCAAATTTACAACAAGAAGTTTTACAGATCTTTTGTATTAAAAGGATGATATCTGTCAGAGGGAAATAGGCAAAATGCTGATGTGAATGTATTCCATTTCCCACCCTCTCTCCTCTCTCCCTGACAAATAAGAGAATCACTTGAGTATATGCTCCTCTTGCTTTTTCTGGAAGCAGGGACGGGGGACAGGCAATACTATACTATAGCAGAATGGTTGAAATGCCAGATGGACTTGGATTTAAGTCACCACCCTTTCACCTACTCACCGTGTGACTTTGGAAAAATTAGGAGGCAGAGAAACATTGGTGGCAACATAAACATGAGGTCTGGTTCTTGGCAAATGTCTTGATTCTTATTCTACCAGGACAAACCAGAGTAGATGCATAATGAGAATGCTTTCACTTGTCAAATGAATATCAGGTTCTAAGAGCAACGGAGCCTAAATTGCCAGTTGCTAGTATGACATTGCAGCCCAGAACTCCAGTACGTATAACAAACACATTGTTGTAGCCTGCAGACAATAATACTTTTCTTTGTTTTCAGACTGTAACTGTGTCAGCGTGTTATGATGCCGTCTCGTACCAACCTGGCTACTGGAATCCCCAGTAGTAAAGTGAAATACTCAAGGCTCTCCAGTACAGACGATGGCTACATTGACCTTCAGGTAAATGCAGAAGGGACCTGATGAGATTGGCTGGCTCTGTTTCTGCTCAGTTAGCAGGGAAACCTTCCAGGTAGAGGTTTTGCTCACTGTCCCTAGATATTAGAGGGAGCAGCAGGAAAGAAACTCTGCTCTGCGATTTTCAGCCATAGCCTGCAGAAGGAAGGACCTTGGCAGAGCAGTTTCGAACCAATATAAATATTGTCGAAGAAATTTTAGTTGTAATGCCAGAGTTCAGTAGTTGCAAATTCTGTGTAGTTTATCTGGAAATAATCAGATTGTCTTTTGTTAAGTAGAGTTTTTTAAAGACTATGTCATCAGTTTGTTTACACTTCAGTCAAAACCACCAGTTCATCTTTTAAGGGAGAAACTAACTGCTAAAGCCAGCAGATTGTGGGAATCTTCCTTCTTTCCTGATGTCATGAGATGCAATTTATTAAAGGTATTCTTTGTGGCAAACAGTAAGTAAAACAGAGAATATTTATTAAGTTTGTGTCCTACCCTGATCATTGTTTATAAAATAGTTAATGGTGTAGCATCTCCTTTTGCCCACTTCCCTTTAGAATAGAATATTTTAGGTGGAACCAGGACCAAAGAGGAAGTGTCAGGAACCCATCCTTTTAAATATAAACAAATCAATTATTCTTTGTACTTTTTGGACCCACACTTGAAGGAGAGAGTTTTGGGGTGGTTTTTTTTGTTTTGTTTTTTTTTAAGTGCGTCTGGGAAGCTTCCAGTCAGTTAGGTCAGACACAACCATGAGCCAAACCTTAGGAATTTGTCTCTGAATCTTAACCTTGAATTGAACTTGTTAATAAGGCAGGTTATTTGCCTTGTGGGGCAGGCAACTAATGCTTTAGAAAAAGTTTATTTTAAAACCTTTGACTATATGCCAGCTTAGCTTTGAATGCCAGAAATCACTTATTTTCTTTCTTATTTTCCAGAGCATGATGTACACTCTTAATCCCTGTAGATTAGTACAGCCTTCCATGTGCCAAGACACGTTTATTAAAAACATGTCTAATCAATGCATGACCATAAAGTGTCTTTTGTTTTTGTAAGAAAATAATTTTTTTACGGTACAATGAATGGTCTGTGGAATGAGACTAAAAAGAGAAAGAATAACAGTCTGGGACTCCCTCCCTCAAGTTATTGTTAGAGCAATAACTAGAGCTTCATCTCCTGCCAGTCCTTTTCCTTTCTCTCCCAGAGCTGCATTGGGTAGTAGGACTTACTTCAAGACACACCAAGATTGGTTCCTCTTATCCTCTCTGCTTTAAAGTGTCTGAGCCCTGGTATATTCATAATGCTCTTCCTTGTCTTTTTTTGTTTCTCTTTCAGTTTAAGAAAAGCCCTCCTAAGATTCCATATAAGGCCATTGCGCTTGCTACGGTGCTGTTTTTGATTGGCGCCTTCCTCATTATCATAGGCTCCCTCCTGCTGGCAGGCTATATCAGCAAAGGGGTAAGCTGAGGGGCTTGTGGGATTGCCATGAGATGTTTAAAATGTGAGCCAGGACTCACATTTTTATATTCAGTTTTATATTCATATTGAGTACAGTATATTCCAGCAGAAAGGAGAAAAGGGTTTTTTTTTTAGATTTTGTTCTCAGATAACAAGACATATTTCTTCCTTTGAGATTCAACAAACTTCTCCCACTGTTCCTATGAGGTGGGTGTGGCAGGTAGGCAAATTTTCCCTCTGAGATGTTGGGCAGTTTTCCCACCATCTTAGTTTGGAACAGCAAAACTGAGCCTAGCTTTGAGGATTCCTGACTGATAAAGGCCATAACTGGAGTAGAATGCTGTTATTATAACTTTGCAGTTATACTACTGTAGTTAGTGTTTGGGGAGAAGCAGTGAGGCTTATATAGGTCTGGGGCCACTGACCCAGCCAGGACTTCTGGCTCATAGATCAGATCTTTCTTAAATTGGATTTGGTTGGAGTTCCTATTGAGCTTCAGTACAATACCTTAGAAACCTAAAGTAGTTTTTGGTGGTTCTTTCTTTTGGATTGTATACAGATGCTTATACACAGCATCTAAATTGTTCTAAAGTAATACTGACCATAGTTCACATCTGTTCTTCAACACACACCAGGCCAGGGGATGATGGTCACATTGGTCTGCAGAAGGAACAAAGCCAAGAGCTAAAACTGGGGGCATTATCCTTGGAACTGGGAATATTAACACTGTCACAATAAAATGGCTACGTTTGGCTTTTGAGACCTGTATCCAATTTGCCTTAGGTCCTAAACTATTATGTGGCCACCAGAGGCATACTTGGTGCTGTCTAAATTTGAACATCTAACTTCAGGACTGTGCCTTCAGTTAACTTTCATTGCAACATGCATTGTTAATCCCAGGGGTATAGTCAAGATTCTATTAATGATGTAAAAATTGAGAGTGGAGGTGAGATCCACATGCAACAAATATCACTTCACCTTGTGTGCTTTATAAAAGACTACTTTATAAATAAGGATAAAGGTGTTAATTAAGAAAATCACCTAATAGATTGTTTTGGTTTTTAGTTTGGAGTTCTTTTCACTATTATTGCAGACATTTCAAACAAAACAGAAGTAGATGAAATAATATGAACCCCCACCGTGTATCTACAACTCGGCATCAACAATTATGAATGTTTTGTTTCATCTATCCCCAACTTTTTTTCTTGTATACTAAAGCAAATACCAGATTTACATTTGCTGGTAAATCTGTAAGTGTGCATCTCTAACAGTTTTTACATTAATCTAGGAGTGTTGTCTTGATACCATTTACCTGTTTTTCTATTCCTCATATTTCTTGCATACTGTTAGATTTAGGGACTTGCTTAGATTTAGTTCTACTTTAGCTTTGTTTTAGAAAGAATATTTCATAGGGGTGCTGTGTATTTGCTCTTGCACATGGGTTCTCAAACTTCAGCGTCTATCAGAATCACTTGGCAGACTTGTTAACACACAGGTTCCTTGACCCTGCTCCCAGAGATGCCAGTTTTGTAGGTCTAGGGTGAGGCGTGAGAATTTGCATTTCTAACAAGTTCCCAGGTGATGCTGGTGTTCCATGGACCACATTTTGAGAACCATTGCTATAGCATTACATTAGGAGGCACAAAATGGTTGTCCTAATTTTTAGTTGATATTAAGATTGATTACTAGGTTCAAGTGTCTTCAGCCTAATTGATTTATCATAAAATGAATTACCCTTTTCACTAATGAATCCAGTTCTATCATTTTCCACGTTTGTCAGCGAAAATTCTTCTGGAACTTTCTCAAAACCATTATTTGGTTACCCTGAAATACAGTATGTATAGTGAAGGTAGGAAAAATGTTTGATTATTTCTCTTTAATTATCAAATTTTTATAAAAATACACCTAGCAACCTCAAAAGGTAACCAAAGAATTGTTAGTATCACTGTAAGCTTATCATCTTTTTACATATTTGTGCTTCAGTCAACTGTAGTCTGTATTCTTTTTAACGTATAAATTGTCCCATATTTGGTCAGTAGGAGCCTCTTCAGGTTACTCCTGTCTTTCCTTTTTTTAAATATTTCTTTCTTTCTTCATTTGGTTGTGCTGGGTCTTAATTGTGTCAGGTGGGCTCCTTAGTTGTGGCAGTTCGTTGCATCATGCATGTGGGATCTAGTTCCCTGACCAGGGATCAAACCCAGGCCCCCTGCATTGGGAGTGTGGAGTGTTAACCACTGTGCCACCAGGGAAGTCCCCTACTCCTGTCTTTTAAAGCTGACCCAGGTTAGCCTTTGATAGCTTTATTGTTTTCTGGCCCAGCAAATTATCCCAGGCCCATCTGTACATTCCCTGCCCCCTCAACTCCTAGACAGCCATTTCTCTAAGGAGCTCTGGTTTCTTTATGGGAAGTAGATACCTATGGTTGAACATGGATAATTTCTTTATAATTTTTAGTACTTTGTAGTTTTTCTGCAATTGATAGGGAGGCAAAGAGATGTAAACCTTTTGTCTTGGTAGTGTATTACCAAAAGAAAGTGCTCTGAAAAGTATGTGATAACTGATCTATGGATTGGACCCATGGCTTTATTTTATTTTAAAATTTATAACTTGCATGGTACTGATGTGTTTGCCTCCTTCTGCCACCAGGGGGCAGACCGGGCCGTTCCCGTCCTGATCATTGGCATCCTGGTGTTCCTGCCAGGATTTTACCACCTGCGCATCGCCTACTATGCATCCAAAGGCTACCGGGGATACTCCTACGATGACATTCCAGACTTTGATGACTAGCACACACCTCAGCCCTGAAGAAAAGAGTCACAGATGGGACTGAGCCCACCTTTAAGACATTGAGCAGATACTATGGCTAAGGGCTAAGGAGTTCTGCGATTTGCAGATGTTTAACAAAACAGTGGCCAGATTTTATGGGTCCATCCGAAAGATGTTAACTAAGCTTACAACTATCCATGTCATCAGGACAGTTTCTATTTTTCATCTCCTGGCCCTGGCAAAAGCTCCTGACAAGTTTTTCCACGTGAATATGTGTCATGAAAAGTAGCAATGTTAATTGTATGGGAAAGTGGGAGGTTATTCTGTAGTGGAATGTGTTGCTGCCACCACCCTTTTTAGAGTTGAGCATTCTTTTAAATAGTCCTCATTGTCAGTATGTTCTTGTGGCAAATGGAAGAATGCAGTATGTCAGATTTCTTATTACTAAGTAATTTATTTTGAAAATATGTAAGTGTCTTATCCCCATACTCTAACTTTGTGTTCTAGTGGAAAACCGTGGCAAAATCAAATATCAGTGGGGTGCATCTATAATATTTTTTACTTGCTTTCTTATTAACAGCAACTAGGAATTTTTTAAACCTCAGAGCAAATTTTCAAACTGTAAACACATTCTCTGTTCACCAGTCCTTGGCCAGCTCTGATCTGGTTCACTGACAGGTTGGCCAGCGTATAATTTGGATCATTCTGTCCTCTGTAGATCTAGGTGTTCTGTATATCATGCCTTTAAGGACAAGACTTTTGGCTGTTTCCTAAGGAAAATATGTAGATAAGTGGTTATTATTTATAGTTTTTAACACTGTTGTTAGCACCTTGTATTATGATGTCATTCTGCTGAAGATTGTAAGAACTGGCCTGGATCTCTAGAGGACAAGACTGCCTTAGTTTGATTCTGTTTCCTATCTTGCAAAAAATGGCTTGTATTCAAAAGAAATTAAAATGTCAAAATCTAAATCCTAGGTAGGCTTAAAAGATAACTTTAAACCTATTTTAGAAAACGTTTTAGTAATTATATGATATCTTTGATCCCAATACCTAGGACTACCTTCATTTTTAGATAACTGGCATTGTGCATTACACTGTTTTCCAGTCATTCTTTTACTCTGAAGTTATGGACTTGGATGATTAGAAGCCTGCAAGTGCCATTAGCTGAGATTTGGAGGGCTGTGGGTAGAGCGAGGTTATTAGGGAAGATGACTTCAACTTTGGATGTATTAAATTTAGATGTCTACTTGACATCCAAGTGGAGATGTTGAGTAGGCAATTGCAATGTGCAGTTTGAAGTTCAGGAAGGGAGTCTATGCTATAGTTAGAAATTTGAGAGTCAGTGTTGGGGCGATATCTAAGGGCCATGGGGCTGGATGAGATCACCCACGGAGTGAGTACAAATGGGAAAAAAAGCTAGGCTAGGACTCAGGAAGTGAGAGACAAAGAGAGGGTAATCAGAAGTAGCCTTCAAGGTTAGGTGCATTTGGTAATGGGAGGGTAGGCTGGGGAGTCCGGTAGTCTAATTAAAGTTCTTGGGCCTTGACAGTGAAGATGTGAGGAAATATATAAAGCTTGATCCTGGGCAGTGTTTGCAAAGCAAAGCTAAGACCAGAAGGTTTTGGCCAAACTAAATTATTTTGTCCTTTTTATAAGGGTAATGATGCTGCTAGTAAGGGGGAAAAAAAATCAAAATGGAACGGTGGGGAGAGTAAACAGTCCATTCCCATGGTTGTCTAATTAAGTTTCTTGTATACCCTTCTAGAAATGTTCTAAGCACATATCTATCCTTTTTTCAAAAAACAAAAACGAAAACTCGGACTCCCATTGTATAGCTCCATAATTTGTTTCCCACTTACTCTATTTTGTGTATCTTGCCGTATCCACAGAGATCAGCCACGTCCTTTTTTTTTTTCTTGGCTGCATCACGTGGCTTGTGGGATCTTAGTTCCCCGACCAGGGATTGAACCTGGGCCCCCTGCCTTGGGAATGTGGAGTCTTACCCACTGGACCACCAGGGATGTCCCTCTATTTCATTTTAATACTTGGAAAAACCCTGAGTTGGGTAAGATTCTTAGGTAATAAGTTGATATTTGGGACTCACATTTAAGCAAAGCCTGAATTTCCCTTACCAAGTATGAAAGCCAAATGCCTTTAGGGGCTGGACAAGTAAAGGAATGGAGGGCAGAGGGATGGATAGGATTAACGGGAACCAAGGTCAATTGTCAAATGTATATTTTATCTAAAAGCAGCCTCCCCGCTCCTTCTGAAGTGTTGGCCAAACCATGTGCCCTAGCTTTATAAAGATTTTCTATTTATTTATTTATTTATTGGCTGCACTGGGTCTTCGTTGCTGTGCGTGGGCTTTCTTTAGTTGCATCGAGCAGGGGCTACTCCTCGTTGCGGTGCATGGGCTTCTCATTGCAGTGGCTTCTCTTCATTGCGGAGCACGGGCTCTAGGCACACAGGCTTCAGTAGTTGTGGCACGGGGGCTCAGTGGTTGTGGCTCGCGGGCTCTAGAGCACAGACTCAGTAGTTGTGGGGCACGGGTTCAGTTGCTGTGCAGCATGTAGGATCTTCCTGGACCAAGGCTCAAACCCGTGTCCCCTGCATTGATTCTTAACCACTGTGCCACCAGGGAAGTCCAATATAAGGATTTTCTTATTTGCAACAATAATTATGTCTCTCACTCATTTCCAAAGCTAAATCCTCCCCAGTTGCATCAGCTATTCTGCATGTGATGGCAGTTTCAGACCCATTTCTTCTGGATAAGCTTCACCTGGTCAATGTGCCAGAAGCATATTGATTGCTTCCTTTCTGCCCAGAATTTTAGGTGCTGAGGGTACAATAGGAAAGGATAAGACTTGGTCCGTGAGGAGCAGAGGTTGCAAACTAGTGGCCACAGATGTTGGCCAGAATTGTTTTAAAAATGGTAAAGTTCACCTGATGTTGATTTGGGGCTTTTCCTGGAAAATCAGTAGATTTTTCTTGCTGAGAGGCAACCAACTGGAGCAAAGTAGTAGTGAAGCAGCTTTGAGCAGAGTTCTCCAGTTCACTGCAGTCCCCACCACTGCTTGGTTACTTTTGTACCAAACCTTCTAGTTTTCTTCATTAAGGGCAAAGAGTGTGTCTTACAGTCCCACAAAGTCTAGCACAGTGCTTGTGGGGATTTAGGTTTATTGAATGAAGAATCAAGGTCAAGAGTGTGTTTCTGTCCCAGGACACGGTGTTCCTTTGAGGTACAGACAGATGGGCTGGTACCATTTGATTCAGACTTTCCTAAATGACCCTCTGTCAGCTGCCTGGGAGGCCAGCTACTCTGTAGACGGATTTGGTGCTCCCTGGTGAGTCAACTCTCTTCGTGGCACCCTCTGCTCAGGCCATTGAGCCCAGTTCACAACCACCTGCAAGTCCCCTCCTCCAGGGTCATGCAGTGTCCCTGCTGGCTCGCACAGAGGAACGTCCGTTACTGGTGCAGTGAGGGAAGCTGGTAAAGGGACAAGAACAGCCTTGATTTTCTGCTGAGCTTCAAAGGGCCATAAACCAAATCAACTCACCTTATTTGCCTTGCGCTGTCATCTAATTTCCCATCCCGAGGCTCCTGGCCTCACATGTGTGGTCAGTTATGGCTTAATGCCAGGGTGGGAAGGGCATAGACTGAGTCTTATTTGCCACAAGGTATTGCACAAATTACTTCTGGAGCCTCAGTTACCTTGTAATGTAGGGATAAACCAGTTCCTACCCTGTAGGGTAACTGTGAGGAGTAAATAAAACAACGTGGGAAGGTGCTTCACACAGAGCCTAGCACTCAGTAAGTGGAAGCTGCTGTTTGAGAGTGAAGAAGTTCACTCCTTTGGCTTCAAGGAGTAGTGCCTGGGGTGAAGCTGACGAGGAGAGGAGAGAGCTCATCTGTTATCCCTGATGCCAACCTGAAGAACCTGCTGTTCCATGGCAGAGCGACCCCGGAGCCAGGGGCCAGAGCCAGCACAGCAGTCAGCCCCACCAAGGCAGGGCTCCCTTCCCTGACAGCTGCCTGTGGGAGGGGGTGAGGAGGTCTCCAGACCCTGCCCTTCTCCAGCATGCAGCTGCTCCAGTCCTCTGGTTGAACAAGAGAGGAAGGGGAGGACCAAAGCATCCCACTGTAGCCAACACGTGGGCCACCGGAGGCCCTGCAGGGAAGGCTGTGCAGATGAGATGATGCAGCTGGAGTATGGTCAGACCACCTCTCCCTGGAGCTTGTTCTTCCCTCCCCTTTCTCCCATGGACCCTGTTTGCACCTCTTCTCTTCCTGCACTTCCCCTTCTCAGTCTTGCCCCTTGCTATTCAAAGTGTGGTCTGCGGACCAGCAGCATCAACAGCATCCTGGAGCTCGTTGGGTAGGCAGAATCTTGGGCCTGCCCCAGACTGCTAAACCAGAACCTGCATTCCAACAAGACCTCTGGGGGACCATTGCCTGTCAGTGTCTGAGAAGCACTGATCTGGGGTATCCCATGCCTCAGTCCATCCCCTCCCTTTAGGACTGGACCTCCTCTGGTAGCGCCAATGGCTAGGAGTAGGGGCACCCAGAAGGTTAGCCCCTCCTCCTCCATCCACCATTATTCTCCAGCTAAAACAGTAACCCCCAGTGTCCTGGGGAAGCTTCATAGAAATGGCACAGAAACAATGCAGGAAAGCTTTGTGAAGATCCATTTTTGTGAGCAGTGAGAAATCAAAAGAGAAGTCCCACAGATGGGGAAGGTCTGTGGCAGGAGTGGAAGTATGCTTTGGTGCTCTGAAGGCCAGGGGAAGGGACAAAGTGTACTTTATGACCCAATGAGAGACAGGATGTTTTGTCTTAGTTTCTGGGGGAGGCAGACCTGGTGGCTCAGGAATTTACCCTGAACACTGAGGTGCTGGCTTTCCTCCCTGTCTCCGTGGGTCTCTAATGCCTCCAGTATTTCATTCCTCTCACTAACTTGGGAAGAGCCGACTAGAAAATGCTCCAGTCTGGGAGATAAAGGTTCTTGGCCAAGATGCTAATCCTTCGAAAGGGTTTTCTCTCGGATTGATGGCCGCCGAGTTTGCTCTGAGATCACCACCCACAGGACCACTATCCCCCTACAACTGAAAAGATGGCAGCAGCAGAATCACCAACACAGCCTCGGAGGGTTTGTGGCCTGGCAGAGTTGAGAAGATGACTCGTCCCAGGTGGGAGGAATGACCTTGCGGAGCTGGGGAAAGTCAGATCTCTGTGGACATAGCTCCCGGCTCCTGCCCCTGGACTGCAATCTGAACGCTTTAACTTAAGAGGTTACTGACAGGAGACTTGCTGAGAGCTCTAAGTGTCTGCTTCTTGGGGATGTCAGAAAATGCCAAGTATTTTCCCCATTTAATGGAGTCTGAAACCACAGTGAGACCAAGAGAGCCATGGAATGATGCTGGCCCCAGATCAAGGACTCCTGCTCATTCTGAGCACTGACTCAAGGTGGTATTCCATTGTGTTGCTCTCCCAGGTGTTTGCATCCTGCCTCCAGCAAGGAGCCAGGGAGTCTTCTCTCTCCTCCAGTCTCATCTCATATTAATGGCAGTAAAAGAAGTTAACTTCTCAAGTTGCAGAGATTCAGATTTTGCAGTCTAGAAAAGCAAGGTAGGCACAAACTCCATGAAGTCACATGCAGTGTTGGCAGAGTGGATCCACATTTACTTACCAAGCCTCAGGTCACCAAAACTTGAAACTTGAGAGGACTTCGGGGGCAAAATACCTCTTTATTAAAACATCTCCAACATTAACCAGAAAAGTAGACCACAAGCTTTGAACACAAGTCTATCTTTTTGTGTGTTTGTTTGTTTTGGCTGCACCATGCGGCTTGTAGGATCTTTTTTTTTTTTTTTAAAGTATTTGTTTATTTATTTATTTATGGCTGTGTTGGGTCTTCGTTTCTGTGCGAGGGCTTTCTCTAGTTGTGGCAAGCGGGGGCCACTCTTCATCGCGGGGCTTGTAGGATCTTAGTTCCCTGACCAGGGATTGAACCTGGGCCACAGCAGTGAAAGTGCCAAGTCCTAACCACTGGACCGCCAGGGTATTCCCAAGTCTATCTTGATACAGTTAGATCTTCCATGTGTCTTATTGGTCACAGCTTTAACCTTTGTTTTATCTCCAGACTTTGATTTAAATTTGCCTATTAATTCACCTTGAATTCTACTTTTAAGTTTATCCATGAAATATTTGGGGGCACCCACTATGAACATTTGCTAGGCCTCAAAAGGGAATGTCCACTTCCTCCAGAAGTTTGCAACATACTTAGAGAGAAAGAGATCCATACCTGAACTAGCTAAACAAATGCAATAAGTAATATTAATAAATGAGTAATTTAGAAAGTTTTTGCTCTGCTAAGTGGATTGGAGAGGAAAGGAGGATTAGCAGGCCCTGAAAAGCATCTGGCTGAGACAAGACTCAAGCTAGACCACAGGCAGGTGGGAGGGAAACTTGGGCTGGTCCCAAACTGGTAATGGGTACTGTGGTCTGGGTGCCCAGGCTGGGCATTGGGAGAGCTGGGGATTAAGGTTGCCAGAGTGACACAGAACTAGGTTGCGACCAGCTAAGGAATGAGGAACTTTGATAGCTTTCTTTTTAAATTTCGTTTTATTTTGCTAAAAATTATCAATGCACATACCTTAAAAAGTCAAATGGGGGGCTTCCCTGGTGGTGCAGTGGTTGGGAATCTGCCTGCCAATGCAGGGGACACGGGTTTGAGCCCTGGTCTGGGAAGATCCCACATGCCGCGGAGCAGCTAGGCCCGTGAGCCACAACTACTGAGCCTGCGCGTCTGGAGCCTGTGCTCCGCAACAAGAGAGGCCACGATAGTGAGAGGCCCGCGCATGGCGATGAAGAGTGGCCCCCGCTTGCCGCAACTAGAGAAAGCCCTCACACAGAAACGAAGACTCAACACAGACAAAAAAAAAAAAAAAAAAAAAAAAAGTCAAATGGTTCCACCAGGCTTGTCATGAAAATCAGTAGTCCTCTGCAACCCCTCTTCCCTTGCTCCCCAAGAAACAATCACCTTCAATTCTTCCAGCTGAAACTTTTTGTACTGACTTTGCTATCTCCACATGAAATATATTACCACTTAACAATATTTCAGTATTAGGCCTAATCAATTGATTTTATCCAGTGGGAGGTGGAGATTTTGCTCTGTTCCCTCATCGTCTCCCATGATACTCACATACTTCCAGGCCCTCCATTTTCTCCATATAATTGTGTCATTTTGGTTGGATCAGTATTAAATGTTGACATTACCAAGAATATATAGACCTTATTTGCAGCTAAGCCAGGACAGATACTTTTAGTTTTTCCTGGAATTAACAATCTTGCTTTGTTTGTTTGTTTACATAATTTTCTGTGTATCTATCACTAATTCAAATTGTTGCCATTTGTATGTATCTCCTAGTATTTCATCCATTTCGTCTTGAAGAGCTCTGTCCAGAGCCTGCTGCCCTGTTCTCCACCTGCTCATGCTACTTCACAGGTGAGGATGTGACTGCAGTTCCTTTGGGGGTCCTGTGTGACATATGTGGAGATGTCTGGTGCCACTCTGATTCTAGGTTCTTTATTTTGCTATTATTTTTCTTTCTAGATGCTTGTAGGTTTTCACTGTACTGAAATCTCACGATGATGTGTCTTATTGTTGGTTCATTTTTATCCAGCACCCATTATCCATTACACCAGGTGTTCCAGATCCTTTCAGTCTAGGAACTCCTGTCTTTCAGTGTAAAGGAATTTTCTGAAATCAATCATCCTATAATTTCATTCACTCAGATGTCTCTGTTTCCTATTTCTGGAATTGTTTCCTTAAATGTTAGTCTTTATTTTTTCTCTCCTATTTTCCATATTTTTGTCTTTTTTCCATATTTTATCTTTTTATCTCCTTCATGGAAGATTTCCTCAGCTTTATGTTCCAGCTCTTCTGCTATACTTTTTGTATTTTTGCTATCATGGTTTTGAGGTCTAAGGACTCTGTTTTGCATTCTGGGTGTTATTTTTGTAGCAAGCAATTTTTATTTTGTGGCTGTAACATCTTTTCTTGTCTCAATATGTTCTCCTATCAACATAAAATCTTCACTTATCAGCACAGTAGTCAGAGTGACCCTTTTAAAATGTGTCATATCCTGTCATTTCTCTTAAAATCCCACAGCAGCTCCACATCTGACTCACAGGAAAAGCCGGCATCCCTGCAATGCGATGGGACCCAACACGGTCTCCCCCTCACCTCCCTGTCATCGGCTGCTCTACCTCTTGTTCACTCTGCTTCAGTCACACCAGCCTTCTCAGTGCCCCTTGACTTCTCTGAGCCTGCTCCCAACTTAGAGCCTTGGCTTTAGCTGTTCCTTCTGTCTAGAATGCAGAAAAAAGTAACAGTGAGTTAGAAAGTGACAATTGCTATGGAAGAAGAGTTGAGCAGAATGGAGATGAGGAATGCTGATGCTAGGGATGGATGTGATGGAAATGTGAGTAGGCTGCAGTATTAAACAGAGAGGCCAGGGAAGGTCTTACTGAGAATATGCAATTTGAGCAAAATCTTGAAGGAACCAGCTCCATGTTAAAATCTCTCTGGACACAGCCAAGACTGTGGTAGTATCTCTGGTCACCAGGGTTCAGCCCAGGGTTTTCCTACTACCTGGCCAATTTTCAGCCTTTGAAAATTAATAATTTAATTTATTTAAATGTGGAATTATATTAAATAAAAGAGTAAAGACCTCCTTTATAAACAGTATGCCCTTGTATTCTTCCAAAAAAATTCAAATATAAAAATATATGCAGATACTTTTTAAACTCTTTTCATTGTGAAATATAATACATATACAGAAAAGTGGGGTGGGAGGGAGATGCAAGAGGGAGGCCATATGGGGATGTATGTATATGTATAGCTGATTAACTTTGTTATACAGCAGAAACTAACACACCATTGTAAAGCATTTATACTCCAATAAAGATGTTAAAAAATAATAATAATTAAATTTAAAAAAAGAAAAGTGCACAAAACATAAAGGTATGGCTTAAATTTTTATCATAAAAGTGAAAACTCGAGGAAGTACCTCCCAGGTCAGGAAGCATGACATGGGCATCCCAGACAGATGGAGCAGCACAGGCAGCATGGTAAGAGGCAACAAAGCAGTCGTGGCCTGAGAACTGCCAGGCTTCTTTATGGCTGGTAGGTTGTAATAGGAGAGGCCTTGGGAGAGGATGCAGGCAGGTGAGATCTTGGAGAGCTCTCTGTGCAATGGGAGAGAGTCTAGCCTACTGTCCCCTATCCCAGCTGGGGGTCCAGCCCTTCTCTCCACTCTCAGGTCATCCTCTAAATCTGGTAAATAAACCTAGAGAAAGTATGACTTTTCTTCTGTGTCTGAGACTAGAAGATTAGAACAGGAAACCTCATTTTTTGATCAAGCTCATCAAACTCCTCTGACACTGGACAAAAACAGACTCCTTTGGGTAAAAGATGAGAAGAGGCACTTGGCTCATGAAAAGATTCAGGAACACAAAAGAAAATGGATCAGAAGTGGAGGAGAGAGGCTTCCAGTAACAGGGGAAACTTGTACAAAAGGAAGATTCATAATTGTACTTTCAAGTGAAACTCAGGATTCAGAGGTAGACACTCAGAGAAGAGAATATTAGGTACGATTTTATGTGAGAGTTTATAAATGGAAATGAAATGTATTATTAAAAATATGAATTACTAAAATTGACTCAGGAAGAAATAGAAAATCTGAATAGACCCACTAACTCTAGAGGATGGGAAAAGGGTCCTCAAGGTTTTAGTTGCCCAAATTTTCAGGTTGGACAATAGTATGGAAAATTTTTGGCAAAATCTTCAAGAAAGGTAATTAAAAAAAAATTTTCCCCAGGCATATTTTATTATTTTTTCCCTTTTAGTTACAATTTTTGTAATGAAAGTTATTTCTTGTTCATTCTTTTTTTTTGGCCACCCCATGTGGCATGAAGGATCTTAGTTCCCCGACCAGGGATTGAACCCATGCCCCCTGCAGTGGAAGCGCAGAGTTCTAATCACTGGACCACCAGGGAAGTCCCCCTCATTCTTTTTTTAAAATTTATTTTATTGCAATATAGTTGATTTACAATGTGTTAATTTCTGCTGTACAGCAAAGTGATTCAGTTATACACATATATACATTCTTTTTCATATTCTTTTTCATTATGGTTTATCACAGGGTACTGAATATAGTTCCCTGTGCTAATCAGTATGACCTTATTGTTTATTCATTCTATATATACTAGTTTGCATCTGCAAACCCCAAACTCCCACTCCATCCCTTCCCCCACCTCACTCCCCCTTGGCAACCACAAGTCTGTTCTCTATGAGTCTGTTTCTGTTTCATGGATAGGTTCACTTGTGTCATATTTTAGATTCCACATATAAGTGATATCATATGGTATTTGTCTCTCTTTCTGACTTACTTCACTTAGTATGGTAATCTCTAGGTCCACCCACGTCACTACAAATGGCGTTATTTCATTCTTTTTTATGGCTGAGTAGTATTCCATTGTATATATGTACTGCATCTTCTCTATCCACTCAAGAAAGATAATTTTTACGTTCTAGAATCTACAGCATGAGAAAAATTTAGAAGCATCAGTATTCATTTTATAAGCCTAGTATAACCCCAATATCAAAGCTTGTCCAAATGAATATTTTTAAAAAGTACACATCAATCTCACTTATGAATATTGATTTTTAAATTGTAAATAAATTATAAGATCAAATCCAGCTGTGGATTAAAACAAATAAGCAAAGTCAAAGGTATATTAAGAAAATCTATGATGTACTTCATTACGTTAAAGGAGAAAAATCATATGACCCTCTTGATAGATGCCAAAAAGGCATTAGATAAAATTCAACATGTATTCCTGATTTAATAACAAAAGAAATTAAAACTCTCTGGTCAGCTTCAAATAGATAGACCTTAGCATAATAAAGAATATGAAGAATCAACAGCAAATGCTATAGAGTAAAATACCAGCTGCATTCTAATTAAAATCAGAAATAAGGTCAAGGTGCTCACTAACACCTGTTATTCTGGTTAAAGCAAAAGCAGGCATGAATCTCAGCTCATAGACTCAAGTTTGCAAGAAGTTAGGTGTTCCAGTTTTTTTTTTCTGCTTTTTAAATAATTTCATTGAATTTCAATCATGAGTCACTTATATATACCAGATGATCGAAATTTACTCTTGGTCATTATGAGAGTTCCCCTTCCTGCCAGGTTTGCCATCTCAGTTGGAGTGGGGAGGTATCTAATACCAGGGAAGGGAAGCAGCTGGCCCATGTGTATCCACAGTGGCATTTGCTGTGATGTACTTTGTCTTGTCTAAACCTCAGATGTTGGTCCATACATGTAGCTGTGGCGTTGTTGCTTGTTCTCAGCTGCACAGTTTCTTAAGTTCTCTGTCTCTCAGCTCCTTCTGCACCCCATTTGGGCACCTGAGAACGTTAGGTGACCCTTGTGCCTACATAGTGGGAGCGTCCCAGGTTCGTCACTGCCTTTGGACTCCTTCTGGACACACCTCAAATTATTCTGCTGCTCCCACCCCCATGCTGGGGTGCGTGGGAATTGTGTGGGCTTTCTCCAGTCCAGCTGTCCAGCTCTGCCCATAGCCTTTTCATTTCTCAAAGAAATGATACAAATATGCTGCTTCCCAGGCTCTACTTAGAGAAAGGGCAGGGTCCCTTCTGATTCCAATTTCCCAGTTTATCAAGGATACCTCTTGTTCTGCTGCTGGCAGCTCTCCCCTTCCACCCCCCACCCTCTATTTATGTCAATGCTTGGGCTTCTGGGGGAGGGGGGCAGGATGGATGCAGGGACACATTGAAGTTTTGAACCCAGTTGCGTCCCTCTAACTCTTCTCTTTTCTCTGAATCCAGAGCCTTTTATTTAATCTAAAGAAACACTAAACTAAAGCACATTAACCTAAACATCAAATAATTTGTAGTGAATAACCTTTAGTTTAACTTCGAATTGTCATGAGTTAATAATTTTGGTTTATACCTCTGTTCAATGAGATGAGTCTGCCAATCATGCATTTGGATGTTGTGGCAACAACAAATTGCTGTAAAGGGTTATAGATGCTTGCTCTCAATATCTGTACTTAACTCATCATGGGCCAGTGACAAACAACTCATGGACCAGCCATGGTCCAGAGGCCACATTGAGTAACTTGATACAAAGGCTTGGTCACGTCCACATATGCTTTTCTAAATCTGGTAGACATTTGAAATTAAAAATTCCAAGGACTTGGAGACTTCCCTGGTGGCACAATGGTTAAGAATCCACCTGCCAATGCAGGGGACACGGGTTTGATCCTGATCTGGGAAGATCCCACATGCTGTGGAGCAACTAAGTCTGTGCACCACAACTACTGAGCCTGCACTCTAGAGCCCGTGAGCCACAACTACTGAGCCCACGTTCCACAACTACTGAAGCCCGTGCGCCTAGAGCCCACACTCTGCAACAAGAGAAGCCACCACAATGAGAAGCCCACACACTGCAACGAAGAGCAGCCCCTGCTCACCACAACTAGAGAAAGCCCGCGCAGCAAGGAAGACCCAACTCAGCCAAAAATAAATAAATAAAAAAATTTATTAAAAAAAAAAGAATGTAGTTGTGGAATGGAGAAGAGCGAAATGTGGTGTCGAGAGGGACAGTCAAGAGTAAGGGGGACGAGGGAGCCCTTTTCCAGTTTCCCTCACCTTGGCGCATCAACCCCACAAGGAGGCTGGAACCGTGCAACTCAGATTGGGGCTTGAACCCATGGTCTTTTTTTAAAATAATTAATTAATTAATTAATTTATTTATTTATTTTTGGCTGTGTTGGGTCTTCGTTTCTGTGCGAGGGCTTTCTCTAATTGCGGCAAGTGGGGGCCACGCTTCATCGCGGTGTGCGGGCCTCTCACTATCGCGGTCTCTCTTGTTGCAGAGCACAGGCTCCAGACACGCAGGCTCAGTAGTTGTGGCTCACGGGCCTAGTTGCTCCGCGGCATGTGGGATCTTCCCAGACCAGGGCTCGAACCCGTGTCCCCTGCATTAGCAGGCAGATTCTCAACCACTGCGCCACCAGGGAAGCCCCGAACCCATGGTCTTTTGATTGAGATCACACACCTGGTCTCAGGACTTAATGAAGCTCAGGTTCTTGATGTCTCGTTGCAGAAAGAATTCAGTGAGAGACAAAATGATAGGTAAGAAGTGAATTTATTTAGAGAGAAACACACTCCATAGAGTGTGGGCCATCTCAGAAAGCGAAAGAGGTACCAGGGTACGGAGTTGTCAGTTTTTATAGGGGTGGGTAATTTCATAGGCTAGTGAGTGGGAGGAGTATTCCAGCTATTTTGGGGAAGGGGTGGGGATTTCCAGAAATTGGGCCACTGCCCATTTGTTGACATTTTATGGTCGGCCTTGGAACAGTCATGGCGCCTGTGGGTGTGTCATCTAGCATGCTGATGTGTTACAAGGAGTGTTTACTGAGGCTTAAGGTCTAGTGAAGGTCTCGTCCGCCATCTTGGACCTAGTTGGTTCTAACCATTTATGTCATGTCCCAAGGCTATGTCATTCTTTTAAAGGTTGTGCCCTGCCCCCTTCGCTCCTGTTTCAGAACTAGATCTTTAGGAAGCTCCAGCTCATGCTCTTACAGCCTCATGACCAGCAAAGAAAAAGGCTCTTCCCTGCCAGCTTCAGGTAGAAAAATCCCAGGGAGTGTTCTGCTTGGCCAGTGTGGATCATGTCTCCATCCCTGCAACCATCACCATGGACAGGAAAATGGGGTTTTGCAAACTCCCCAAGAACTACATGGTTAGAAAGTAGGGAAGCATTTCCTAAATGATAGTGGCTCTGTTCTGGCCAGACAAAACAATAAATGGTAACTGCACTTGTGAGAATATAGGCTTGGCTGCAAGTGACAGAGACCAAAAATAATACCACCTTAAACAGATAGAAATAGTTTTTTTCTCTCATAAAAAGGTCCAAGATGGTGTAACATCTCAGCTCTGTCATGTTGCCAGAAGCTCTGGCTCCTTCTCACTTCTTGCTCTGCCCTTCCTGCTCTGTGTTGCTTTTGACCACATGATTCAATATGGCTCCCCAGCCCTCTGCATTCCATCACTGTAGTGGAGGAAGGGGGAAAGAAGAGGGGGAGAGTATACTCCTTCTCTTTATGAGCACAATCCAGCACTGAGTCCCATGGCCACATCTAGCTGCAAAGGAAGCTGGGCAGAGCTGACTTTATTCCTGGCAGCCATGTGCCCAACTAAAAATTGTTATTCTGGAAGAAAGGGGGAAGAAATATTGGGAGACAACTCGTCCCCAAGACTCTTTCCAAATATTATAATTATGGGCATTTAGGAAAAAGACTACTGGGATTCAAAAAAATTGGTTGACAGGCCACAGTGAAAAAGGACCAACTTAAAGTAATATTTCTCAGTCACATCTTACAAAATGCTTCTTCTAAGGCATGCTAATAGGTGTGACAGGAAATCAGAGTTCCATGATCAAATTAATTTGGGAAATGCTGGGCTAAATGCTAGGGGTTTTTGTTGTTGTTGTTGTTGTTGTTTTAATCACATGACTTCTGTGATGCCCTCATGGACACCATGACACACCTGGGAGGACACAGATTGCATTCACACTTACTGACATCTCCAGGAGGAGTGTTTTCAGGAAACCAGTTGGAAAATGTTATCTTCAAAAAGGGTCATCTTTTCCTCCAGCTCTCTAATTGGCATTTTTCCATTGTAACTCCTACATTAACAAAGATAACCACCATACGCATGGTCATTTTCCAGTTTGTTTCTACTAAAACTTTTGTGTAGGCCCCAAACTGGGTCAGCTTTGGAGAGGTGGAGAGACTTGTGCACACAGTCCCAAAGGTAGGAAGGAAACAGCATCTACCTCAATGGGGTGCTGACTAGATTGATGTGACTGAAGCCAAGTACATGCAGAGTTGGTTAGTGTCAGATGATGACAGACTAGGAAAATAATTTGACTATCCAGCAGGCACTGAGGAGTCCTTGAAGGTTTTTGATCAGGGAAGTGATATAAGTATATTTGTATTTTAGCAAGATTATTTCATGGTAGTAGGTGTAACAAACTCGAGATGGGAAGAGGATGTACAAGTCACTTTTGTAGCCAACCAAGTTCACATGGTACCAGGCCCAAATGTTTCTCTGTACCCTCTAGCAGATTTGGCTGGTTAGGAGGGACCTTGAAGACAGGGCAGTGCAATTCAGCGGGTAGAGCCACAGCCCCTTAAGAATGTCCTCAGACGATAAGCTTCTATCTTCTGGAATTAAGGTGACCCCAGGTCTGCAGTTCGGCACGTCTCAGTACTGTTTCTCCCACTGTTTCTTAGCCTCAGCTCCATTCACAGCTCTGTCTCTGTGTGCATCCCTATTATTTACATCCCTGACCCTGATTCCTGGACCTTGGGAGAGGTTAAGTTGCCCTTGAGAGTATCACAAAGGTCCACAAGGATGGGTGGTCCAAGGGCTATTCTGGGCATGTAGATGGTCCCAACACAGACCACAGAAGGCCAAGGTCTGCTGGCTTTGTGCAGGCCAAATGTGGGCCTGTCAAGCCCCCTAAAATGGGGGAACAAGAGCATGAATGAGTCAAAGCTTTCTTGTGTTTACTTTTTGGCATGGTTTCCTACAGAAGGACTCCGAAAACCTCCACGTGGCCAGCATCTGCCCATCACCATGCTAAAGTTGCTCCAGTGAACTTAGAGGCCAAACTTAGTGAATCCTGGGTCTTGAGACACATAAGAGGCAGCATCAAGGCAGGCCACTGCTCCTGCTTGGGTGAGCCAGATTTTTAAATTTCAATGTTTAATTTTCTTTCTTCTTTTTCCCTTTTGCTTTTATATTGTTGTTATTGAAGAATAATGCAACATTAAAAAATTATGCATAAAAATAATTACCCTCAGGGAATTCCCTGGCAGTCCAGTGATTAAGACTCAGTGCTTTCACTGCCGAGGACCCAGGTTCAATCTCTGGTTGGGGAACTAAGATTCCGCAAGCCATGCAGTGCGGCCGAAAAAAAAAGAAAAATTACCCTCAGCCCTTTCCCTTAACACAATCCCACATGTTTCATATTTGATTCCAGTTTTTGTCACTGGAACATATTTTTGTACATAATTGTATTCATAGCACACATGCTATTCTGTACCAATTTTTAAACTTGGCATTAATTAATTTCCAGGTTGCTTGAAAGTATAACCATAGTTTTTATTGAAAAGATAACCTAAAAACAGTAAAAAAAACTTTTAGAAATACTTTTTTTTTTTTTTTTTTAGAAATACTTTTAAAATTACCAGTCCTCTTAACCTTCTATCCCAGTCTTGTTTCAGCAGGGTCAAGAATTTATGTTCTGGAGTCCATTAATTTGAGGCTCAACTTCTGGGTCTGCTGCTGAACGTTTTGTGTGAAATTATAGAAATTACTTGACATCAGATGTAAAATTGACATAAAATTATGGTTGTAGGGAAGAGTAAGTAAGATAATGTACATGAACTATCTGACACATGCTTGGTCATGGTAAACTTTCAACAAATCTGAGTTCCTTTTCTTTGCCTTTCCTATACACATGTATTTCTTTTTTTTTTAAAATATATTTATTTAATTTATTTATTTTTGGCTGCGTTGGGTCTTCATTGCTGCACATGGGCTTTCTCTATCTGTGGCGAGCGGGGGCTACTCTTCATTGTGGTGTGCGGGCTTCTTATTTTGATGACCCCTCTTGTTACGGAGCACGGGCTCTAGGCACACAGGCTTCAGTAGTTGTGGCTCGCGGGCTCTAGAGCACAGGCTCAGTAGTGTGGCGCACGAACTTAGTTGCACCACAGCATGTGGGATCTTCCCGACCAGAGCTCGAATCTATGTCTCCTGCATTGGCAGGCGGATTCTTAACCACTGCGCCACCAGGGGAGTCCAATTTTGCAATTATTAATTAAAGTTCCCAATCTGGAGAACCGTTAAAATACAGAGATTATCAGGGTAGGCCTGGTCAAATCCCACAGGCCCTTTAAAAAGCAGCAGAAGAGGCAGAAGAAAAAAAGATTCTTCACATAAGAATGACTTAACATGTCATTCCTGGTTTGAAGACTGTGGGGACCACATGAGAAAAATGTGAGTGGCATTAAAGAACTGAGAGTCAGCGGCCAGTGTGGAACAAGCCCTCAGCCCTCTCACAACAAGAAATTGAATTCTGCCCACACCCGAAGGAGCTTGGAAGTAGATTCTGCCCCAGTAGAACCTCCAGAGAGGAATGTAGACCTGCCCACACTTCAATTTCAATCTTGTTAGACCCTGAGCAGAGGAACCAGCCAAATCTGCCCAGATGCCTGATCTATAGAGAAGTGTAAGATAATAAAGAGGTGTTGTTTTAAGCTGATAAGTTTATGGTAATTTTTACGCAGCAGCAGGCAACTAATACAATGCCTCTTCTCAACCATCTTAGTTCTCATATATGGTTAGTAATAACTTTTGATGCTTCATATTTCAAATCCTTCTGCAAAGGATAAGAGTTGTTTATAATAAGGTGAATCCATTTTATTATGGACCTATTTGTGTGTTATCATTAATTAAAGGATGTGCCACAGATTCTGAAAGCAATGTGCATGTAAAAAAAGCCTTTTTGGATCAGGAATACCCACAAAGAATCACTACTATACTCCTGAAACAGCTTGGTTGAAAACTGGATATTTATCATAGACAGTCATTTTTCAGTAGAAAAATTTCACAGAAATTTCACAGAAATAAAACATAACTAGGTACATTATTAGCTGTATGGGACCATGGACATAGCTTTAAAAATTTCCCCTTTTTCCTGATGCTGGAAGCCCTCTATTTGCCTCGACACCCTAACTAGATGGGAGATAACTAAATGTGTCTGCTAGTCGGAAGCATTTCCTACAAAGTATTTTATACTTTTTCTGTATCTTTAGTCTTTTCTTAAAAAAAAACAACTTTCTTTTTGGATAAATGATGCAAATTCATTTTACGAAAAGCAGAATATATTAGATGAGCAAAAGGGAAAAACATTTACCTGCAATTTCACCATATGTAGGGAAATAAACTCTCATATATATAACACTTCTTAATACTTTTCTGTGTATCTCTCTCTCTATATGCACATATTGGTATCTATATTCATCTTGATATACATATATATAATTGCTATAATTATGAATCTATACATTCTTATATGTATATTCAGGTCCCAGTCTTTCTCCAGCTCCCCATCTCCACACCCGTTTCTGCATCTGTCTGTGTATTTGTGTGTTCTTGACTTGCTCCTGCCCTGCATTAAGCCACACATGGTCTAGTGATCCATACTTCCTGGGCTGAGACATTCCCTAATGACTGGAGTCAAATATATTCCCACTTCCAAATTTTACCATCCAAGTTTTACCGGGCATCTAAGGATGTGATCTTCTGATTTTTGAGTACTTCCTGACAACCACTCCATTGCCATTCACCTGGAAACAAGACATTGTCAGCTCCTAACAAATAAGAAAGAACAAAAAAACAAACAAAAAATCCCATACATCTTCTGAGAAGTCTATTTCTTTTCCTCTGCCACACTTGCTCCAGAGCAACCAACAAAAACAGTAACAAACAAACAAAACCTGCCAGCTATTTGCCCAAGAGGAACAAAATCCTTTTATGCAAATATTTGTTAAGTCTTCTCCCACTCAATAATTAAATACTGCTTTCGACTTCTACCTGGATGAATGGAGCCAATGTAGTGGAAGAGTACCACCTGTCACCTGCCACAGCCGTTAGCGCTAGTGCACCTGGAACAGGGGTATGGCAGATTAGGTGCTGGGCTGTGCTTTCTCGCCAGTGAGATGCCTGGGTAATCAAGACAACTTCTTCAGGGTTCTCTTCCTTAGATTTCCTTCTTTCCCTGTATCACTTCCCCACTTCTTCCTGGAATCACTTCCAGACAAACCACATACCCAGAACCTACTTTTGTAGGAACTCAAACTAAGACTGGCTGGAGGTCAATGGGAGCACCTAGAAGCTTTAAACAGGGGCTCAGATGTGTGTGAGTTGGCAGCTGGGGACCCTAGTGGTCAGGAGATGGTAAACAAAGAGGTCAGTCAGGAGATGAAGACACTCATGTCTGAGAGGGGTGATGAAAGCCAACCCAAGTCAGTGATGTTCTGTCTGATCCCAGAAACATTCAAGGTGTAAATTTCATGAATCACAGGTGTGTGTAACTCTGGAAGGAGGTTCTTTGGTTATGTTTGGGGTTTTGACATATTTGTTTTTAAACACATGCTCTTTTCCTCTGCTTCCCAGTCTTGCCTTTTCTGGAATGCTCCAGAACTCTAGGAGGACAGAGCAGCATTTCACATCCTCCATCAGGGAAGGCAGCATCCTCCAAGGAAGAATGACTCCACCCTGACGGGCCAGCATAGTGACCCAAGGGCAGTCGCAGCCCAGTCCATAAGGAGGCCTGCCACGTTGCAATGATGTGTCACCTACTTGGTTTACTGGCCATAACTAGCCTGACCATAACTTAGCAAAGCTGTGAAGTTTCCCAGTCTGGGCCAGTGTGGGTGTATGGGCAGAATAGAGCAGGGGGTGAGGGCAGAGGCCTGGGCAGAATGCCAAACCTGAGAAATTTTGTGGGCTACTACATGGCGGCCTCTTGCTACCCTTACTCAGTTTGTCTCTTGCTTCTCTGATCCTCACAGGGATGGGGTTTCCAGTGCAGCCCAGCCCCCATCATGGTACCGCCTATCCCCAGTGCAACTCCAAGCTGACCTACAGTTGTAGTATCGGCACGACAGGGGCATGACCTGCACCCGAACAACCAGTGAGTCACAGCCTATGTGGGCCAGTCTGTGGGCTGATCACTTCCTGTTCTTCATGCTGGAGCCCTGCCCCAGAGCTCAGTCATTAGATAGGCCCTGGTTCTAACCCAATTATTCCAAAAGTATCCCCGTGTGAGTCCAGGGAGCCTGAGAAGCTGGTGGCAGTAAAGGGCCTCTGCTCTGGCCGCCTGGCCTCCTCTAGGCCCAGGCAAACAGGCCATACCAACTGCCTGTCCCCAGCCTGCTAGTCTCTAGGAGATTATCAGAGCAACTTTGCTATCCATAACAATAAGGGCTGTTGGTAAAAACAACACACTGCTAAGGGAGGTGGATCAGGGACATCAAAGAAACAGAGAATTCTCTGTTCCAGTCCCCACCAACACAAAGCATCAGCCTCATTGCTCCTTGTCAGGAGCAATGTCTGGTCCACCTCTCAGACATGTCTCTGGTCCACCTCTCAGGCATCTGAGCCTGAGATGTTCCCTTCTTTAGCAACATAGGTCATGGCATTCATGAATCATTCCACTTTGTTAGGAAGTTATTCCTTACAATGAAACCAAACCTGCTTTCCTATATTTTCCATCATTTCATATGTTTATTGTATATTTGTATTTCATTCACAAAATATCGTAACTTTTGTTCAAATTTTTAAAGTTATTGCTATAAAGTTGTGCCAATTTTTTTTTTTTAATTTTTATCTATTCATCCCCTACCAGGGATTGAACCCACGCCCCCTGCAGAGGGAGCACTGCACAAAGTCTTAGCCACTGGACTGCCAGGGAAGTCCCAATAACTTGTTCTTAATTAACATTTTTCAAATGTTATTTTTGTTTTTTCCTTTTTTTCTTTGATAATACTTTTCAACCATGTCTATTTTATTGTTTTTCCTCCAAATAATTAGTATTTAGTTTTTTTTAGGGGTTTTATTTGTCTTCATTGTATTCATTTCTGCTTTTTATAAATATCTTTTTTTTTCCTGTTGTGTTTACTGTTTTTTTTTTTAATTTTTTAAAATTTTTGGCTGTGTTGGGTCTTTGTTGCTGTGTGCGGGATTTCTCTAGTTGCGGTGAGTGGGGGCTACTCTTCATTGTGATGCGCAGGCATCTCATTGCGGTGGCTTCTCTTGTTGTGGAGCACAGGCTCTAGGTGCACTGGCTTCAGTAGTTGTGGCGTGCGGGCTCAGTAGTTGTGGCTCGGGAGCTCTAAAGCGCAGGCTCAGTAGTTGTGGCGCACGGGCTTAGCTGCTCTGCAGCATGTGGGATCTTCCTGGACCAGGGATCGAACCCGTGTCCCCTGCATTGGCAGGCGGATTCTTAACCACTGCACCACCAGGGAAGCCCCATTTCTACTTTTATCTTTAGTGATTTCTGCTTATACTTCCTTTGGATTTATTTCACTATTCACTTGCTAACTTCTTAGGTTGAAAATGTAATTCATGGGCTTCCCTGGTGGTGCAGTGGTTAAGAATCCGCCTGCCAATGCAGGAGACACAGGTTTGAGCCCTGGTCCAGGAAGATCCCACATGCTATGGAGCAACTAAGCCCGTGAGCCACAGCTAATGAGCCTGTGCTTTAGAGCCCATGAGCCACAACTACTGAGCCCATGTGCCACAACTACTGAAGCCCACGCACCTTAGAGCCCCTCTGCAACAAGAGAAGCCACTGCAATGAGAAGCCTGAGCACCACAACAAAGAGTAACCCCCACTTGCCGCAATTAGAGGAAGGCCGCAGGCAGCAACAAAGAGCCAACGTAGCCAAAAATAAATAAATTTATATAAAAATAAGAAAACGTAATTTATCTAATGCCAGTCTTTCTTGTTTTGTCATCAATGCACCCGTGGGTATTCATTTTCCTGACTACTGCTTTGACTGCACTCCAAGATGCTGACATGTAGCTCTTTAATTATTGTTTATTTCTGAATAGTTTATAAATAAAAAAATTTTCCTTTTGGAAACAAGAATCATTTAGAAAGCTTTTCCAAAATTTCCAAGTTAACAAAATTTTGGCTAAATTTTTCTTACTTTTTAATTCTATTGCATGGTGGCCAGAGAATATGGCCTGTGTGACTTTTCACTTTTCTGTAACTCTCATCTACCTGTCTCAAGTCTGTTCTCTGATCCCCCGATTTTTGTTCCTTTTTCACAGGATGCTCCAGTGAACATGTGCCAGCATTACTGAGCAGTTCCTGTGGAGAGAGAGGGGTGTGGTTCTCCCCTGGAGCTTCCTCCATCTTAAGCTATTCAACTGCCCCACCTTTCTGACCCCCATCCCATCACTGTCATGTGTTGACACAGGAAAGGAAAATCTGCTCTAATTTAGACATTCACAGTAGGACATGTGTGGCTTGCCTCCAATGTCCTGGGGTTCATCTCTGGAGATGTTTGAATCCCTCTTTAGTAAATCTAGGAAATCAACATGGTGCTCATCAGACTGCAGGCACCTCCTCTCTTTTTCCTTGAAAACTGTACTTCTCTTAATGTGTTTCAAAGATAGCTTTGTCTTTTTCATGGCCCAGACCATAAACTAAAACCCCAAGCCAGTGTTTCCCACACTGTGTTCCATAACATCAGTCCTGTAGCTATTAATATGTGATATACAGAAATGGTTCTGTTTGGGGACTGCTGAATTAAACAAAGAGAACTGACTACAACGGGTACCCTCAGAGCCTCTGTATTTTCTAGTGCATTAATTGACTTAATAAGAGGAGGGGAGAGCATGGTTTTGTGTCTCAAACTAATCTGGAATGCAACCTTTCTGTGTGACATCAAGCGTAATGTTTCATAACAGACACTGCATGCCACTGCTATTCTCTTTTTTGTTGTTATTAGATGTTTATTTTTACTTTTTAAAATTTAAGCACAGTTAACACAGTGTTGGGTTAGTTTCAAGTGTACAGCAAAATGATTATTATACATACATATATGTTTATATGCCACTACTATTTTCAGATATGCTACTATGAAGTCTTTTGTTTGTCTTGGTCAAATTTTCTTTAGCTCAATGGTTAGAGCCTGTCCTTCACTCCACCCTCTCGGTGTGCTTGTATCGTGATTCTGCAATCCAGTGTTTCTGCTACCCCTCTAGAATTCTTACTGTAGGCACATCAGATCAGCCTGCCTCCTATGTTCTCATGAAGTGCACAGATAAACCCTTTGGAAGAACAGGACCAAGGACAGAGGCTTGCAGTGTGCCTCTGAAATAGGGAGGACACACACATTTCATTGGTATTTGGTAGATGCTGCCTAAGCCAGCCCTTCTCATACTTCCTTGTGCAGGTGAATTACCTGGGAATATTTCTTAAATGCAGACTCTGATTCAGTAAGTTTGGAGTAGGGTCTGAGATTCTGCATTTCCAACAAGCTCCCAGGTGATGCTAATGCTGCAAGCCCTGGGACTACATTTTGAGTAGTAAGGTATTAGAGCACTGAGTTGAGAAGGATTCTAAGGCTACATTTGTGCTCATTGGGAAAGAGTGCCATGATCAATTAGTAATGTTTGCCATGAACAGAGGAATGAGTTGTGAATACATGCCATCTTTGTCCTACAGCTCTCTCTCTATGTTGAAAATGATTTATTATTCAAGATAGTAGAGAAAATAAAAGTCATAACTAAGAACGTTAAGCAAGCATGAAAATGGATGTCTATATATTCTAGATGGCATACATTCCAAGGTGTATTTTTATATTTTTAAAAAGGCGAAGTTGGACTTTTCCCTGCCATATTTGCTAGGAAGGCCCAACTCCATCTTTTCTGAAGTGGGTCATTAGGTTTTATCATAGGGATTTTTATCAACTGTTGCTATCCAATCAAAGAATTCAAAATAAAATGATGCTGCTATATTACCAAAAAAAAGAAAAAGGCAAGGTTGGAGAATGAACTTTACACTACTTTCCTATTTGTGTAAAACAATAATATACTCTGACAATACCAAGAGTTGATAAAGCTATAGAAATTTCTTATACTGCTAGTGAGAATATAAGCAGGTATAACCACTTTGGAGAACTAGCTGGCATTATTATTAAAGTTGAAGGCATTTGTACTCTATAACCCGGTAATTTCCCTTCTGGGTACACACATGAGAGAAATTCATGCACCTATGCACCAAGACCCATGGACAAGAATGTTCACAGCAGCATTGCATTTAACAGCCCCCAACTGCAGACAACTCAAATGTCTATCAAGATGGAAAAATTAGAAAATTTTTAAGTGGAGAAATTGTAGTAAGTTTCTTTTTTGTTGTTTTATTATTTTGTTTTGTGGTAAATTTCTAACGAAATACTACATGATAATAAAAATGACAAAACTACAGCTATGTGCGGATGAATATCACAAACAAAATGTTGATTGAAAGAAACAAGACTCAAAAGACAATACAAGAATCAAAGGATTATACAGACTCCATTCTGTAAATTTTGAAAACAGGAAAAACTAAATTATATCACTTAGGGATATATATGAAGATGCTAAAGTTTTTGTTTTGTTTTGTTTTGTTTTTAAGGCAAGGAAATAACTATCACAGAAGTCAGAATCATGGGCATCTAAAAGGATGAGACAGTTATGACCACGGAGGGGCACACAGGGAGCTTTGGGAAGGGAACTTCTCATTTCTATTCCTTCACCTGGGTGTTGATGAGTTTTTTGTTTTAGTTAAACTCTACATGCAAGTTTTTTTGTTTCTTGTTTTGCATTTTTCTCTATGCCATATACAACACATGCTATATATAACAAACTCATATTTTTATAAACGTGTGATTATTTGTAGAGAATTTGGAGGGAAGGAGACACAGAAAACTGGTAATCATGATTGCCCTATAGAGGAGAACTGGGGGTTGGAGTATCCAAATGACAGGTTGACTTTTCATTTTATTTCTTTTTTTTTTTTTAAATTGATTTATTTATTTTTATGGCTGTGTTGGGTCTTTTTTTCTGTGCAAGGGCTTTCTCTAGTTGTGGCAAGCGGGGGCCACTCTTCATCGCGGTGCACGGGCCTCTCACTATTGCGGCCTCTCTTGTTGCGGAGCACAGGCTCCAGACGCGCAGACTCAGTAATTGTGGCTCACGGGCCCAGCTGCTCCGCGGCATGTGGGATCTTCCCAGACCAGGGCTCGAACCCGTGTCCCCTGCATTGGCAGTCAGATTGTCAACCACTGCGCCACCAGGGAAGCCCCTCATTTTATTTCCTGAGTTCAGATTGAGGGATTCTTTCTATTAAAAATATTTAATTAGAAACCAGTATCTCCCACTGCCTACCTCTCCCCCAGCTCCACAAATTAAAAAATAGCATAATTCTACTTACACATAGAGCCTGTGACTGACATTATTCCATTTGCCAATCTCTAATCTCCCTCATATCTGGACATAGGGGAGGATTCCAATTCCCTGTCCCCTTAAAGTTAGGTATGACCATCAACTTGCTCTTGCTAATGAAATAAGGACAAAAGTGACATGTGCCACATCTAGGAAGAAGCAACTAACAATCAGTACATGTCCTCCATCTTCCTTTCTCTCTGTGGTGGTGACCAGTGGTGTTTCAGATGGGGCAGCCCTGTTAACTTGTTTCCTGATTTGCAATGTACATGTAATGTGAGTGAAAAATAAACTCTAGTTTTGAGCCACTTAGATTGTTGTTTGATACTGCAGCTTTACCTAACCTATACTGACTAAAACAGAGCCCTCATTTTTCCAAGCACACAGTTTCATGAAGGCTTGAGCTCTAAGTACTTATTTCCCCTTTGATGACCATACTCACACATCCATCTTTTAACCTATTCCCTCTAGGAAAAGATTAATGACCGTGCGTGATGATGGTGGTTTCTTTAGCTGTCCAAAAGATGAAAGTCAGATCCTGTGAAGTTTAAAGAAAAATCCAAATGGATGGTCATCTATGGAAAGGACTGTCTTACACATTTCCACATAGGTAGACTCAGGTGAGGGATAGTATGGTTCCTTGTGGGGAGGAAAAGAATGGAGGTTAGAAGAGGGACAAAGGATGCTGACGAGGCCTACTCAGTCATGAAGGGATCTTTCTAACCCAGTTCCTCTGCATTTATTTCCCCATAACCCTGAAGACCCTCCTAGCCTGGCCCTGGAGAGAGGATGCAGAACCTGGAGGAGGGTCTACCTGTCAGAATGGGGTATCAGAAATAGGGAAGAGGGGGCATTTCCCAAGAGTGACTGAGCCATGCGTGCTCTCTAATGGAAGGGACATGTGAGTTGAGGACTTAGAAGACTTAAATAACTAAGTGGATCTGAATATCGGCCTTTTCATATATCCCTGTTAAGTTTGCTTTTACTTGTTCAGTCCATCATTCTAGCCCATGGGAATTGCCCTAAAACATGGTATTATCATCTCATGTAGTAACTATTCCTTCAAGCTTGAGTCATTTACAATTTGATAAACATTTTTTCATTCCAAACCACTGATTAATACGTTAAACAGACAAGGACAGTACAGGCTTCCGTGGGGCACTTTTAAAGAGTACGAAAGTAAGACTCCTTTAACAAAGGATCCACACAATTTCTTGATTATGTGCACAAAGGTATCTCAAATTCAGATAGCTTATTACCATACAAAAGTATAAGGAAGTATTGGGATTTGGCTTGTAGCAGGGAATACTATGTAAGGCTATGGACTTTTATCTTTGAGATCCATGAGCATCTTGAAATATTGTTAAATAAATGATAATATTGATTAAGCTCTAATTACTGCTGGTGATGTGTCTGAAATTCTCTCTTCCTTCTGGGCATGCATACAATTTTTTCCAGCCCTCAGGATTTTAGGAACAACCTTTGGAATGTATCACATAAGGTCTACTAATCACTTGGTTCATTGTGTTCTTTTATTTCTTTTATCATGTAGTTATATAAAAAGATACATCTTATCTTTCAGTCTAGTTGTAGTCATCAGCCTTCAAGAGGGTCCTCATGATAATCACCTCATGGTATTCTTGCCCTTGTGTAGTCTCCTCTCATCTTGAAGCAAGGCTGGCTTGTGTGATCAATAGAATATGGCAGAAGTGATGGTGGGTGTCTTCCAAAGCCAGATCAGAAAAGGCAACACAGTTTCTGCCTTGGCCTCTTACATTGCTTGCTCTGGGAGAAGCCAGCCACAAGACCATTCAGCAACTTTATGGAGAAACCCATAAGGAGAGGAACAAACCTGCCAGCCATGAGAGGGCCCTGGCCAAGCCTCCAGGTCACTGCAGTCCTGGCTGACATCTGTGACCTCAAGAGAGATCCTGGGTCAGGAACACCAAGCAAAACAACTCCCAAATCCTTGCATGGCAGAAACCATGGAAGATGAAGTTCATCACTTCAGCCACTAAATTTAGAGTATTTGTTACACAGTGATAGTAACTAATGTACAAGTCCTTGAGCTCATGGCATTCATCAATATCCTTAAGATTGAAGATTTGGCAGGGGATAGTGTAGCAAACAGATGGAAAGTTAGGTTAGGGACAAGCCTTGCTTACCAGACTTACCAAAAAAATTCTCCCAGAAGCTTTTCTGGCTAAATTCCAGGACTTCCTACCATATGCATGCAGGAAATCAGGCTCTTTCTGCCCCTAAAACATGTTTAGTTCAATTCATGAGAAATTTAGTGAACACCTGCTATGTGGCAGGTCCTGTGTGAGATTCTGGGGGTCCAAGTACAAGTCATACTGCTTTTCCTCCAAAAGCCCACATTTTAGCTGGAAAGGCAGCCTCACATACAACTAATAAGTGGGTAGTGAAACAGCAGTTCCTGCCATGCTGTGATAATGGGGCTGGAGGGCTTGGACCAGAACGGGGGCACACAGGTGGTGAGGCCTTAAGAAAAAGCAACGTCTTCCCAGATGAAGTGGGAATGCAAGGGCAGGAAACAAGCATTCATTCTAGGCAGAGAGGGCAGGCAACATGAATTAACAACCATCTGATGAATCTAGGGGACTGGAAGATTGAGGTGGAGCCAGTCTGGGAAGGGCCTTGAAGGCCATGCTAAGGAATATGGACTGTCTCCTGTAAGCAAAGAAGGGTAAGTGATTCAGGATGGTATTAGGAGCAACCTGGGTGGTTATTAAAAGGTTTCAAGCTGGACCAAAGTTAATCCTAATAGTTTTACAAAAAGGCACCATACGCTTCTGTACTTTAGTTGAAGCTAAGAAGAATTAATAGGGACTCCCCTGGTGCCTCAATGGTTAAGAATCCCCCTGCCAAAGCAGGGGACACAGGTACAAGCCCTGGTCCAGGAAAATCCCACATGCTGCGGAGGAACTAAGCCCGTGCGCCACAACTACTGAGCCTGCACTCTAGAGCCCGGAGGCACAACTACTGAGTCCGTGTGCCACAACTACTGAATCCTGCACACCTAGAGCCCATGCTCCACAACAAGAGAAGTCACTGCAATGAGAAGCCCATGCACTGCAATGAAGAGTAGCCCCCGCTCGCCACAACTAGAGAAAGCACTTGAGCAGCAATGAAGACCCAACGCAGCCAAAAATAAGGTTAATTAATTAATTTTAAAAAAGAAGAATTAATAAACAGAAAAATTTATTCAAAAGCTAAGTTAAAAAAATTTATAGATTAATATCAACAAGACATATGAACAGTAAACTTTGCTGTTATAAACAAGCGCTACACATACTGTATAGCACTTTGGGTCAAACATATTTAGGAATATTTGCACCTTCAGTGGCTATAACTCTATATATTAATGATATAAATATATTATCTTTGTCACTGCATTCTAATAAAAATGTGACATACAATTGAGTGCATGAACACCAAGTATTAATTATTAATCTTAAGCTGGTTTGGGTTCAGCAAATTGTTCCTAGTAAAGTGTAAATTTTTTTAAAGGATGCATTTATTATAAGGATATGAGGTACATCTTTATAATACAGAAATGCACTAGGCTGCAGGAAGGGACTGGAACTAAGAGGATGAACAAGTCAGGAATACAGGTCACAGTTCCTCTAACCTCTCTCATATTTGCCTTTCTTTGCATTCTTGTCCTTCTCATTCTCTTTTACTTTGTCTTCCTTCTCTTCCTCCTCCTCCCCCTCTTCCTTCTCTCTTTCTCATCTCTGCAGATTGGCTTTCTCTGCTTCTTGGGCCTTACTGCTGATGGCTGCAGTGGTGTGCTGGAACTAGGTCTTACAGACTCTTGAAAGAAAATTGTTATTTTCAGGAATTTTGTAGTCTAGCTCTTAAACGCACCCATTATTAAAAATCAAATTATAGGGCTCCCCTGGTGATGCAGTGGATAAGAATCCACCTGCCAATGCAGGGGACACGGGTTCGAGCCCTGGTGCGGGAAGATCCCACATCCTGCGGAGCAACAAAGCCCCTGCACCACAACTACTGAGCCTGTGCTCTAGAGCCCAAAAACCACAACTACTGAAGCTCACGTGCCACAACTACTGAAGCCCGTGTGCTTAGAGCCCGAGTTCCACAACAAGAGAAGCCACCACAATGAAAAGCCCGCACACCACAATGAAGAGTAATGCCTGCTCTCCACAACTAGAGAAAAACCTGCGCGCAGCAACGAAGACCCACCACAGCCAAAAATAAATAAATAAACTAAATGTATATTAAAAAAATAAATTATATAGGGACTACCCTGGTGGTGCAGTGGTTAAAATCCACCAGCCAAGGATTCTTCAATATACACAAATCAATCAATGTGATACACCATATTAACAAATTGAAGGATAAAAGCCATATGATCATCTCAATAGATGCAGAAAAAGCTTTCAACAAAATTCAACACCCATTTATGAAAAAAACTCTCCAGAAAGTAGGCATAGAGGGAACTTACCTCAACATAATAAAGGCCATATATGAGAAACCCACAGCCAACATCATTCTCTATGGTGAAAAACTGAAATCATTTCAACTAAGATCAGGAACAAGACAAGGTTGCCCACTCTCACCACTATTATTCAGCATAGTTTTGGAAGTTTTAGCCACAGCAATCAGAGAAGAAAAAGAAATAACAGGAATCCAAATCAGAAAAGAAGAGGTAAAGCTGTCACTCTTTGCATGTGACATAGATAATCCTAAAGACACTACCAGAAAACTACTAGAGCTAATCAATGAATTTGGTAAAGTTGCAGGATACAAAATTAATGCACAGAAATCTCTAGCATTCCTATACACTAATGATGAAAAATCTGAAAGAGAAATTAAGGAAACACTCCCATTTACCATTGCAATAAAAAGAATAAAATACCTAGGAATAAACCTACCTAAGGAGATAAAAGACCTATATGCAGAAAGCTATAAGACACTGATGAAAGAAATTAAAGATGATACAAACAGACGGAGAGATATACCATGTTCTTGGATTGGAAGAACCAACATTGTGAAAATGACTATACTACCCAAAGCAATCTACAGATTCAATGCAATCCCTTTCAAATTACTAATGGCATTTCTCACAGAACTAGAATGAAAAATTTCACAATTTGTATGGAAACACAAAAGACCCCGAATAGCCAAAGCAATATTGAGAAAGAAATACAGAGCTGGAGTAATCAGGCTCCCTGACTTCAGAGAATACTGTAAAGCTACAGTAATCAAGACAATATGATACTGGAAAAAAACAGAAATATAGATCAATGGAACAGGATAGAAAGCCCAGAGATAAACCCACACACATATGGTCATCTTATTTTTGATAAAGGAGGCAAGAATATTCAATGGAGAAAAGACAGCCTCTTCAATAAGTGGTGCTGGGAAAACTAGACAGCTACATGTAAAAGAATGAAATTAGAACACTCCCTACCACCATACACAAAAATAAACTCAAAATGGATTAAAGACCTAAATGTAAGGCCAGACACTATAAAACTCTTAGAGGAAAACATAGGCAGAACACTCTATGATATAAATCACAGCAAGATCCTTTTTGACCCACCTCCTAGAGAAATGGAAATAAAAACAAAAATAAACAAATGGGACCTAATGAAACTTCAAAGCTTTTGCACAGCAAAGGAAACCATAAACAAGATGAAAAGACAACTCTCAGAATGGGAGAAAATATTTGCAAATGAAGCAACTGAGAAAGGATTAATCTCCAAAATGTACAAGCAGCTCATGTAGCTCAATATCAAAAAAACAAACAACCCAATCCAAAAATGGGCAGAAGACCTAAAGAGACATTTCTCCAAAGAAGATATACAGATTGCCAATAAACACATGAAAGAATGCTCAACATCACTAATTATTAGAGAAATGCAAATGAAAACTACAATGAGGTATGACCTCACACCAGTCAGAATGGCCATCATCAAAAAATCTACAAACAATAAATGTTGGAGAGGGTGTGGAGAAAAGGGAACCCTCTTGCACTGTTGGTGGGAATGTAAATTGATACAGCCACTCTGGAGAACAGTATGGAGGTTCCTTAAAAAACTAAAAATAGAACTACCATATGACTCAGCAATCCCAATCCTGGGCATATACCCTGAGAAAACCATAATTCAAAAAGAGTCATGCACCACAATGTTCATTGCAGCTGTATTTACAATAGCCAGGACATGGAAGCAACCTAAGTGTCCATCGACAGATGAATGGATAAAGAAGATGTGGCACATATATACAATGGACTATTACTCTGCCATAAAAAGGAACGAAATTGAGTTATTTGTGGACATGAAGTCTGTCACACAGAGTGAAGTAAGTCAGAAAAAGAAAAACAATACTGTTTGCTAACATATATGGAATCTAAAAACAAACAAACAAACAGAAAAAACGGTTATGAAGAACCTAGGAGCAGGACAGGAATAAAGACACAGATGTAGAGAATGGACTTGAGGACACAGGGAGGGTGAAGAGTAAGCTGGGACAAAGTGAGAGAGTGGCATGGACTCTCTCCTTGAGAGTATATATATATGGACTTAAATATACTACCAAATGTAAAATATATAGCTAGTGGGAAGCAGCCACCTAGCACAGGGAGATCAGCTCCGTTCTTTGTGACCACCTAGAGGGGTGGGATAGGGAGGGTGGGAGGGAGATGCAAGAGGGAGGAGATATGGGGATACATGTGTATGTATAGCTGATTCGCTTTGTTATAAAGCAGAAACTACCACACCATTGTAAAGCAATTATACTCCAATAAAGATGTTAAAAAAAAAAAAAAAAAGAATCTGCCTGCCAATGCAGGGGACATGGTTCGAGCCCTGGTCCAGGAAGATCCCACATGCTGCAGAGCAACTAAGCCCATGCACCAGAACTACTGAGCCTGCACTCTAGAGCCTGCAAGCCACAACTACTGAGCCCCTGTACCACAACTACTGAAGCCCGTGCAGCTAGAGCCTGTGCTCCCCAACCAGAGAAGCCACCACAATGAGAAGCCCGTGCACCACAACAAAGAGAAGCCCCCACTCACTGCAACTAGAGAAAGCCCACACACACAGCAGCAAAGACCCAATGCAACCAAAATAAATAAATAAATAAATTTTAAAAATTAAATTATACAAATTAAAAATACATACATTTTATTAAAACTGAAAGTAATAAATACTTGAAAACCATCAATTCCTAATTATGTATTTTACTACATTTTCTATTGTCTATGCTCTGGAGGCTATTTGTGTCTATTTTATCTGTATGTTGGAAATATGGTACAATGGTATAGCATTGTGCATCTATTTCTAAGTCTGCATTTGGTTTATCTTCATGTCTGTAGCTTGAAATTGGCCATGAAAGGAATATTTACACCACAGAAACTGGCAAAAATTATCATCAAGACTTGATTCATTGTTTTGTTGATTGTCAAAACTTAAGAAAGTAATAGTAAAATGTTAATAATGCAGAGTAGACCATGTGAAAGTATTACCCATTCAAAAATTAAACTTAATGGGACTTCCGTGGTGGTCCAGTGGTCCATCTGTCTTGCAATGCAAGGGATGGAGGTTTGATCCCTGGTCGGGGAACTAAGATCCCACGTGCTGTGGGGCAACTAAGCCCACACGCTACAACTACAGAGCCCACGTGCTCTGGAACCTGTGTGCCACAACTAGAGAGAAGCCCACACACCACAACAAAGAGCCTGTGTGCTGCAATGAAAGATCCTGCATGCTGCAACTAAGACCTGATGCAGCCAAAAAATAAATAAATAAATATTTTTAAAAAATTAAACTTCAAATAGTGTATTTTGAACTCCAAAATAGTATACAATTTACATATTTTATATACATAGCCTTTGCATTGGGAATAGCACAAAAATTAGAGGAAATATTCTTCCAGTGTTCAAAAACCATCATATTTTTCAACAAAGAAGTCCTCATATCACTGATAAATACGTAAAGATTTTTTTGTAAAGTTTTGAAATATGTTTTTGTTGTTTTACTTTTGCCTTCCTTGGTAACATAAATGAAAATTCATGTTCATATACATTCATGTTGGAGCTATACTCACTCATCAATTGCAACAATAATTTTGCTACAAATACAAGGGTTCAGCAAAAATCAATGAAAGTTTTCTGTTAGAATCAATTGGCTAAGTGGAATTTGCAATAAACAGCATTCTATATTTTATTATCTATAAATTTTAAGCCATACATCCTTTATTTTATTTTATTTTATTATTTTTTGGTTGTGTTGGCTCTTCTTTGCTGTGCACAGGCTTTCTCTAGTTGTGGCGAGTGGGGCTACTCTTTGTTGTGGTGCAAGGGCTTCTCCTTGTGGTGGCTTCCCTTGTTGCAGAGCACGGGCTCTAGGCATGCGGGCTTCAGTAGTTGTGGCTCGTGGGCTCTAGAGCGCAGGTGCAGTAGTTGTGGCACAGGGGCTTTGTTGCTCCTCAGCATGTGTAATCTTCCCAGACCAGGGCTCAAACCCATGTCTCCTGCATTGACAGGCAGATTCTTAACCACTGCGCCACCAGGGGAGTCCCAAGTTATGTTATTAAAAACAATGATTTGCAGATTGGGACACAAAACCATAACCATATGCTGGTTTACAAGCCACAGCTATAATGAAGTAACCAAAAAAGTATAAAATGGAAGACAAGTAAAAATTCTATCAGGGAGGGGGAAAGATGGCAGAGTAGAAGGACGTGCATTCACTCCGTCTTGCGAGAGCACTGGAATCACAACTAACTGCTGAACAATCATTGACAGGAAAACACAGGAACTCACCAAAAAAGATACCGCATATCCAAAGACAAAGGAGAAGCCATGATGAGATGGTACGAGGGGTGCAATCACAAAAAAATCAAATCCCATAACTGCTGGGTGGGTGACTCACACACTGGAGAGCACTTATACCACAGAAGTCCACCCACTGGAGTGAAGGTTCTGAGCCCCATGTCAGGCTTCCCAACCTGGGAGTCCAGCAATGGGAGGAGGAATTCCTAGAGAATCAGACTTTGAAGGCTAGCGGGATTTGATTGTAGGACTTTGACAGGACTGGGGGAAACAGAGACTCCACTCTTGGAGGGCACACACAAAGCAGTGTGCTCATGAGAACCCAGGGGAAGGAGCAGTGACCCCCATTGGAGACTGAACCAGAACTACGTGCTAGTGTTGGAGGGTCTCCTGCAGAGGTGGAGGGTGAATGTGGCTCGCCATGGGGACAAGGACAGTGGAAGCAGAAGTTCTGGGAAGTACTCCTTGGCATGAGCCCTCCCAGAGTCCACCATTAGCCCCACCAAAGAGCTGGGTAGGCTCCAGTGTTGGGTCACCTCAGGCCAAACAACCATCAGCAGACAAGCTGATTAAAGTTTTACTGAGCTCTGCCCACCAGGGCAGCACACAGTTCTACCCACCACCAGTTCCTCCCATCAGGAAACCTGCACAAACCTCTTAGATAGCTTCATACACCAGAGGGCAGACAGCAGAGGCAAGAAGAACTACAATTCTGCAGCCGTGGAAGGAAAACCACATTCACAGAAAGATACACAAAATGAAAAGGCAGAGGACTTTGCACCAGATAAAGGAACAAGATAAAACCCCAGAAAAACAACTAAATGAAGTGGAGATAGGCAACCTTCGAGACAAAGAATTCAGAATAATGATAGTGAAGATGATCCAGGACCCTGGAAAAAGAATGGAAGCAAAGATCGAGAGGATGAAAGAAATTTTTAACAAAGACTTAGAAGAGTTAAAGAACAAACACCTAGAAAAATTAAAGAACAAACAAAGAGAGATAAACAATACAATAACTGAAATGAAAAATACACTAGAAGGAATCAATAGCAGAATAACTGAGGCAAAAGAACGGATAAGTGACCTGGAAGACAGAATGGTGGAATTCACTGCTGTGGAACAGAATAAAGAAAAAAGAGTGAAAAGAAATGAAGACAGCCTAAGAGACCACTGGGACAACAGTAAATGCAACAACATTTGCATTATAGGGGTCCCAGAAGGAGAAGAGAGAGAGAAATGACCCAAGGAAATATTTGAAGAGATTATAGTCGAAAAATTCCCCAACATGGGAAAGGAAATAACCATCCAAGTCCAGGAAGCACAGAGAGTCCCAGGTAAGATAAATCCAAGGAGAAACATGCTGAGACACATAGTAATCACATTGACAAAAATTAAAGGCAAAGAAAAACTATTGAAAGCAACAAGGGAAAAACAAAAAATAACATACAAGGGAACCCCCATAAGGTTAACAGCTGATTTCTCAGCAGAAACTCTACAAGCCAGAAGGGAGTGGCACCATATATTTAAAGTGATGAAAGGGAAGAACCTACAACCAAGATTACTCTACCCAGCAAGGATCTCATTCAGATTCGACGGAGAAATCAAAAGCTTTACAGACAAGCAAAAGCTAAGAGAAATCAGCACCACCAAACCAACTCCACAACAAATGCTAAAGGAACTTTTCTAAGTGGGAAACGCAAGAGAAGAAAAGGACCTACAAAAAAAAAAACCCATAACAATTAAGAAAATGGTAATAGTAAAATACATATCGATAATTACCTTAAACGTGAATGGATTAAATGCTCCAACCAAAAGACACAGGCTCACTGAATAGATACAAAAACATGATCAATATATATGCTGTCTACAAGAGACCCACTTCAGACCTGGGGACACATAGAGACTGAAAGCAAGGGGATGGAAAAAGATATTCCATGCAAATGGAAATCAAAATAAAGCTGGAGCAGCAATACTCATATGAGATAAAATAGACTTTAAAATAATGTTACAAGAAACAAGGACGGACACTACATAATGATCAAGGGATCAATCCAAGAAGAAGATATAACAATTATAAATATATATGCACCCAACAGAGGAGCACCTCAATACCTAAGGCAACTGCTAACAGCTATAAAAGGGGAAATCAACAGTAACACAATAATAGTGTGGGACTTTAACACCTCATTTACACCAATGGACAGATCATCCAAACAGAAAATTATAAGGAAACACAAGCTTTAAATGACACAATAGACCAGATAGATTTAATTAATATTTATAGGACATTCCATCCCAAAACAGCAGATTACACTTTCTTCTCAAGTGCACACAGAACATTCTCCAGGATAGATCACATCTTGGGTCACAAATCAAGCCTCAGTAAATTTAAGAAAATTGAAATCATATTAATCATCTTTTCTGACCACAATGCTATGAGATTAGAAATCAATTACAGGGAAAATAACATAAAAAACACAAACACATGGATGCTAAAAATACGTTACTAAATAGCCAAGAGATCACTGAAGAAATCAAAGAGGAAACAAAAAAATACCTAGAGAGAAATTACAACAAAAACACGATGACCCAAAACCTATGGGATGCAGCAAAAGCAGTTCTAAGAGGGAAGTTTATAGCTATACAAGCCTACCTAAAGAAACAAGAAAAATCTCAACTAAACAATCTAACCTTACACCTAAAGAAACTAGAGAAAGAAGAACAAACAAAACCCAAAGTTAGCAGAAGGAAAGAAATCATAAAGATCAGAGCAGATATAAATGAAATAGAAACAAAGAAAACAATAGTAAAGATCAATAAAACTAAAAACTGGTTGTTTGAGAAGATAAACGAAATTGATAAACCATTAAGCAGACTCATCGAGAAAAAGAGAGGACTCAAATTAATAAAATTAGAAATGAAAAAGGAGACGTTACAACAGACACCACAGAAATGCAAAGTATCCTAAGAGACTACTACAAGCAACTCTATGCCAATATAATGGACAACCTGGAAGAAATGGACAAATTCTTAGAAAGGTATAACCTTCCAAGACTGAACCAGGAAGAAATAGAAAATATGAACAGACTAATAAGGAGTAATGAAATTGAAACTGTGATTAAAAATCTTCCAACAGGGCTTCCCTGGTGGCACAGTGGTTGAGAATCTGCCTGCCAATGCATGGGACACGGGTTCGAGCCCTGGTCTGTGAAGATCCCACATGCTGCAGAGCAACTAGGCCCGTGAGCCACAATTACTGAGCCTGCACGTCTGGAGCCTGTGCTCCGCAACAAGAGAGGCCGCGATAATGAGAGGCCCGCGCAGCACGATGAAGAGTGACCCCCACTTGCCACAACTAGAGAAAAGCCCTCGCACAGAAACGAAGACCCAAAACAGCCATAAATAAATAAATAAATAAAAATCTTCCAACACATAAAAGTCCAGGACCAGATGGCTTCACAGGTGAATTCTACCAAACATTTAGAGAATAGCTAACATCCATCCTTCTCAAACTCTTCCAAAAACTTGCAGAGCAAGGAATACTCCCAAATTCATTCTACAAGGTCACCACCACCCTGATACAAAAAGCAGACAAAGAGACTACAAAAAAAGAAAATTACAGATCAATATCACTGATGAATATAGATGCAAAAATCTTCAACAAAATACTAGCAAACAGAATCCAACAACACATTAAAAGGATCATACACCATGATCAAGTGGGATTTGTCCCAGGAATGCAAGGATTCTTCAATATACACAAACCAATCAATGTGATACACCATATTAACAAACTGAAGAAGAAAAACCATACAATCATCTCAAATAGATGCAGAAAAAGCTTTTGACAAAATTCAACACCCATTTATGATAAAAACTCTACAGAAAGTGGGCATAGAGGGAACTTACCTCAACATAATAAAGACCATATACAACAAACCCACAGCAAACATCATTCTCAATGGTGGAAAAACTTGAAAGCATTTCCTCTAAGATCAAGAACAAGACAAGTATGTCCACTCTCACCACTATTATTCAACATAGATTTGGAAGTCCTAGCCATGGCAATCAGAGAAGAAAAAGAAATAAAAGGAATACAAATTGGAAAAGAAGAAGTAAAACTGTCACTGTTTGCAGATGACATGACACTATACACAGAGAATCCTAAAGATGCCACCAGAAAACTACTAGAGCTAATCAATGAATTTGGTAAAGTTGCAGGATGCAAGATTAATGCACAGAAATCTCTTGCATTCCTATACACTAATGAAGAAAAATCTGAAAGAGAAATTAAGGAAAAACTCCCATTTACTACTGCAACATAAAGAATAAAATACCTAGGAATAAACCTACCTAGGGAGACAAAAGACCTGTATGCAGAAAACTGTAAGACTGATGAAAGAAATTAAAGATGATACCAACAGGTGGAGAGATATACCATGTTCTTGGATTGGAAGAATCAATATTGTGAAAATGACTATACTCCCCAAAGCAATCTATGGATTGCTATCCCTATCAAATTACCAATGGCATTTTTTACAGAACTAGAACAAAAAATCTTAAAAGTTGCATGGAGACAGAAAAGACCCCGAATAACCAAAGCAGTCTTGAGGGAAAAAAACGTAGCTGGAGGAATCAGACTCCCTAACTTCAGACTGTACTACAAAGCTACAGTAATCAAGACAGTATGGTACTGGCACAAAAACAGAAATATAGATCAATGGAACAGGATAGAAAGCCGAGAGATAAACCCTCACACCTATGGTCAACTAATCTATGTCAAAGGAGGCAAGGATATACAATGGAGAAAAGACAGCCTCTTCAATAAGTGTTTCTGGGAAAACTGGACAGCTACATGTAAAAGAACGAAATTAGAACACTCCCTAACACCATACACAAAAATAAACTCAAAATGGATTAGAGACCTAAATGTAAGACTGGACACTATAAAACTCTTAGAGGAAAACATAGGAAGAACACTCTTTGACATAAATCACAGAAAGATCTTTTTTGATCCACCCCCTAGAGTAATGGAAATAAAAACAAAAGTAAACAAATGGGACCTAATGAAACTTAAAAGTTTTTGCAAAGCAAAGGAAACTACACAGAAGACGAAAAGACAGCCCTCAGAATGGGAGAATATATTTGCAAACGAATCAACAGACAAAGGATTAAACTCCAAAATATATAAGCAGCTCACACAGCTCAATATTATAAAAACAACAAGCCAATGAAAAAATGGGCAGAAGACCTAAATAGACATTTCTCCAAAGAAGACATACAGATGGCCAAGAAGCACATGAAAAGATGCTCAACATCACTAATTTTTAGAGATATGCAAATCAAAACTACAATGAGGTATCACCTCACACCAGTTAGAATGGGCATCATCAGAAAATCTACAAACAACAAATGCTGGAGAGAGTGTGGAAAAAAGGGAACCCTCTTGCACTGTTGGTGGGAATGTAAATTGATACAGCCACTATGGAGAACAGTATGGAGGTTCCTTAAAAAACTAAAAATAGAATTACCATATGACCCAGCAATCCCACTACTGGCCATATATCCAGAGAAAACCATAATTCAAAAAGACACATGCACCCCAATGTTCATTGCAGCACTATTTACAATAGCTAGGTCATGGATGCAACCTAAATACCCATCAATAGATGAATAGATAAAGAAGATGTGGTACATATGTTCAATGGAATATTACTCAGCCTTAAAAAGGAACGAAATTGGGTCATTTGTAGAGACGTGGATGAATCTAGAGACTGTTATACAGATATTAATGCATATATGTGGAGCCTAGAAAAATGGTACAGATGAACCAGTTTGCAGGGCAGAAATTGAGACACAGCTGTAGAGAACAAACGTATGGACACCAAGGGGGGAAAGCGGCAGGGGTGGGGGGAGTGTGTGATGAATTGGGAGATTGGGATTGACATATATACACTAATATGTATAAAATGGATAACTAATAAGAACCTGCTGTATAAAAAAAATAATTAAATAAAATTCAAAAATTCTATCATGGAAATACCAAAAAGGAAAGCAAGGTAGTAAATTGACATCAACAGGTAAGATTCAATGTGGTCTTGTTACATTGATAAAATTCACAATTTTACTATTATGCATTAAAATATTTGAAATAAAAATTGTTTGCAATCTTAAGAGGAAGTAAATAAAAGATAATCATTATAGAGATTTAACTCACTGTCAGTATTAACCTATCAAGGAGGACTAGCAATAAATAACACTGTAGAGGATCTGAATAACATACTTAATAAAAATGATTTATGAATTAAAAATCAAAACCTATCCTCTAGAAGCATAGAATATGCCATTATAATCAGCATCCAATGGATACTGGAAACATGCACTATTTACTAGACTAAAAAACAAAATCAAAACCCAAAAAAACCACAGTATGGGGCTTTCCTGGTGGCTCAGTGGTTAAGAATCCATCTGCCAATGCAGGGAACATGGGTTCGAGCCCTGGTCCAGGAAGATCCCTCCTGCCGTGGAGAAATAAGCCTGTGTGCCACAACTACTGAGCCCGTGCGCCACAACTACTGAAGCCTGTGCATCTAGAGCCTGTGCTCTGCAACAAGAGAAGCCACCACAATGAGAAGCCCGTGCACCACAACGAAGAGCAGCCCCCCACTCACCACAACTAGAGAAAGCCCGCGTGCGTCAATGAAGACCCAGCACAGCCAAAAAATAAAATAAAATAAAATAAAATAAAGTAACATAAATAAATTAAAAAAAAACAAACAAAACCACAGTATGTTTGCAGAAGCAGAAAACATCCAGGCCACTTTCTCTGAGCATATTGCAGTAAAAGCTGTAGGTGAAAATTAAAAGTTTAAATTAAAAAAATAAAAATTAACTACTTGGAAAAAAATTTTAAATCACCCTCCTAAATAACATTTAAGAGAAAGAAGAAAGACAAATCAAACCACAACTGTTTAGAAAATAAAAATATACATCAAAATTTGTGCAATAGGGCCAAAACTATTCAGAGGAAAATTCATGTCTTTCAAAGTTTTCAAAGTTAGTAAGACATAATGAAAATACATTAACTAATATAACTCAAGAAGTTGAGAAAATAGCAATGAGGTAAAACTAGGGAACACAAATAAAAGAAATCAATCAGTTAAAGGTATCAACTGATAAATTAGGATACTAAATATACTTTTTATTTGTATTTATATTAATTTTTAAAGAAAGATCAAACTTTGCCACTATTGAATAATATTTATCATGACAGTATCATAACTTTTCAGAGATTCTGTCAGGAGTGATACAACACAAGCTCACCTAGATTATCTGATTATCATACTTGTGACTTTGTTGAAGCCATAGAAACTTTTTATTAAAAAAATAAATAAATCATGAACATTTATTAAGCAAACTTTTTAAAAATTTTATTTATTTATTTATTTTGGGCTGTATTGGGTCTTCATTGCTGCACGCAGGCTTTCTCTAGCTGCGGCGAGTGAGGGCTACTCTTCAATGTGGTGCTCCGGCTTCTCATTACTGTGGCTTCTCTTGTGGAGCATGGGCTCTAGGCACGTGGGCTTCAGTAGTTGTGGCACGTGGGCTCAGTAGTTGTGGCACACGGGCTTAGTTGCTCCACGGCATGTGGGATCTTCCTGCACCAGGGATCGAACCCATGTCCCCTGCATTGGCAGGCAGATTCTTAACCACTGTGCCACCTGGGAAGTCCAACAAACTTAAAAAACAAATTATTTGGAAAGATTGATACAATGGACAAGTGTCTAGCAAGTGTGTCATTAGGAGTGATCATATCCAAGATTTTAGGGATTAAAGGGTTTAAAGAACTTTGGGAAATTAGGAAAGAATTCACAGATTGAGAGAAGAATTAAGAAAAGTTTGATGGGAATAGCATGTTCAACAAATCACACAAAAAAACAGGGAGGGATCATTCAATAAATCATATTAGGATAACTGATTAGTAATTGGGGAGGAAGATACTTAATTTCTTCTTTCACATAATTCACCAAAAATAATTTACAGTATATTATATGCTTTCTCTAGGGCTGATTTTTTCAGCTTTTTATTGAAAATTTTTAATTGTGGAAAAATACACATAATATAAAATAAACCATCTTTACCATTTTAAAGTGTATAGTTTATTAGTACTAAATACATTCACATTTTTGTGTATCTAATCTCCAAGACTCTTTCATTTTGGAAAACCTATACTCATTTAACAACATGTCCCCATTCCCTCCTCCCCTCCACCCCTGGCAACCAGCATTCTACTTTTTCTCTTGATGAGTTTGATGACTGTAGGTACCTCAAATAAATGTAAATATACGGTATCTGCCTTTTTGCGATTGGATTACTTCACTTAGCATAATATCCTCAAGATTTATGTATGATGTAACATGGGCCAGAATTATCTTGCTTTTTAAGTCTGAATAATATTCCATTGTATGTATATAACACATTTTCCTTATTCATTCATCCATCCATGGATACTCGAGTTGCTTCTACATTTTGGCGATTACAAACAATGCTGCCATGGGAATTCCCTTGCAGTCCAGTGGTTAGGACTCCATGCTTTCACTGCTGTGGGCCTCGGTTCTATTGCTGGTTGGCGAACTAAGATCCTACAAGCCACTCAGCACAGCCAAAAAAACCCCAAAACACAAAAAACCCAAACAAAACAAATAATGCTGCCTTGAACATGGGTGTAATATCTCTTCAAGATCCTGCTTTCAATTCTTTTGGTTATATACCCAGAAGTGGAATTGCTGGATCCCATGATAATTCTATTTTTAAATTTTGAGGGGAACTGCCATACTATTTTTCATTGTGGCTGCACCATTTTACATTTCCACCAACAATGCACAAGCGTTCAAATTTCTTCACATCCTCACCAACACTTGTTATTATCTGTTTTTGTTTTTGTTTAAATTATAGCCATCCTAACAGATGTGAAGTAGTACCTCATCATGTTTTGATTTGCATTTCCCTAATGACTAGTGATGTTAAGCATCTTTTCATGTGCTTTAATAGCTGTTTGGAGAAATGTCTATTCAAGTCCTTTGCCCATTTGCAAACAGGATTTTTTGTTGTTGAGTTGTATGAGTTCCCTATACATTCTGGATATTAATCCTTATCAGATATGTGATTTGCAAACGTTTTTCCCATTCTGTGGGCTGCCTTTTCCTTCTGTTGATTGTGTCCTTTAACGCACAAAAATTTTTAACTTTGATGGAGTCCAAATTTTTCTATTTTTTGTTGTGTTGCCTGTGCCTTTGGTGTCATATCCAAGAAATCATTGCTGAATCCAATGTCATGAAGCTTTTCCCCTATGTTCTCTATGAAGAGTTTTATAGTTTTAGCTCTTACATTTAGGTCTTTCATCCATTTTTTTTTCTTTCATCCATTTTGTGCTGATTTTTGTATATGGTGTGTGGACTCAAAAAATTATTCACAACCTAAAAGTTGAGAGTTTTGTTTAATTCAGTGGGAATTTTTAGGACTTCAAGCCTGGGAGGCAGCATCTCAAGTAACCCTGAGAAAAATCCTCCAAGGAGGCTGGGAGGGAGCCAGGTTATATAGACGTTTTGCAACAAAGGGCAGGTAGTCAGGAACATCAAAAGGTTATTGTTAATTAAAGAAAACCAGATATCCCAAGTTAAGGAATTTAGCTCTTTTCTATGTATGGGAATATACAAGAGTCTGGGCTCACTGAACTCATTCTTTTGATATGCACCTCAGCTATCTGGGACCAGTATCCTGAATTTTCACATCCTGAGTTTCCTCAGGGCTCACGTTGGAGGGCTACAATTACTGATGACCGTGACATCCTTTGTTTACTGATACATCAGGAAATATTCCATTTTTCAGGGGTTAGGTAAGGGTACAACTTCATTTTTTTTTTTTTTTTTTGCATTTGGATATCCAGGTTTCCCAACAACCACTTACTGAAAAGACTGCCATTTCCCCCATTGAACAGTCTTGGCACCCTTGTCAAAAATCATTTGACCATATATGGGTGGCTATTGGCACAAGACCTCAGTTTCCTCAGACATTGCAGCTGACTTCCTCCAGGGTGAATGATCCAAGGTGACACAGCCAAGCTGTAGAAGCCATCCGCCATCATTTCTGCAATGTCTTATTCATTACACAGGTCACCACTGCAGCCCCACAACCCCGTTCAAGGTGGGAGGGGATTGCACAGGGGCTGGAGGCGGGGATCACTGGGGACTACCATGGAGACTGAATACCATACCACATAGATAAAAATATGAGCTAACATGACTATAGTGCTTATTTTGAGCAAGGCACTGTCCTAACGCATTAATACATTTATTTCTCCGTATAGCCCTATTAGGTAAATATTGTTATTTTACATATGAGAAAACTGAGGCGCAGAGAAGTTCAGTTAATGGCCCAAGACTCCACAGCTAGCAGGGATGGAGGCAGAACTTGAACTCAGATGACCTGGTGCCAGAGTATTCCTGTCACACAGGATACACCACTACCTCAGTGGGCACTGAATTGGTGAGCAGTAAAACAATGAGGATTAAATCAAAAGGGTGAGAAAGAAGATAAGGGAAACAAAAATAGAGCAGGGGGGAAAAATTCAGGGGCTGGGGAGAGAAAACCAGTGAAAAGAAAGGGAGAAAGTAGATCAGTAAAATGGTGATGGTTCAAAATGGAAGCTATAGAAGACAAGAAGAAAAAGCAGAATAAGACTATAGCTTAAAATTCTGCAAAGAAAGATTAAGAGTTTTGGAAAGCACAATCAAGGGAGAAGCACAAAGCTGAAACATATGGAAAGAAGGTTTACAAAGATATCAAACAAACTGAAACAAAACCCATGCATTAAAAGATAATCAGTGAGAAGATTAAAAAGGATATAGTAGAGGGTAGGAAAATCTTGCTTGAGGCAGCTGAGAGACTGGAAGAGGGTTTTTAGGACACTTGAAGCTCCTCCCCTGTCCGAACACAGATAGGAAAGCCTCAGGCACCCTCCGCATCTGCAGCCTCCCTCTCTGTGGCTCACAGTCCACTAGACTGGGCCCCTCACTTACACCTCAGGAGGACTAGGGCAGAGTTTTCTAGAACACTACTTCTCAAAGTGGGGTCTTTGAACTAGCAATATCTCATCACCAGAGCTTGATTGGAATGCAGAGTCTTATGCCCACTGATTCAGCAACTTACAACTGAGATACAGTAAAAGTTAACATTTTAACAAATTTTCTTCAGATCTACCTTTTTTCCTTAATAAAATATTAGAGATATCCATTCCTCTGTTGATGGACATTTAGGTTGCTTCTATGTCCTGGCTATTGTATATAGTGCTGCAATGAACATTGGGATGCATGTATCTTTTGGAATTATGGTTTTCTCCGGGTATATGCCCAGGATTGGGATTGCTGGGTCATATGGTAGTTCTATTTTTAGTTTTTTAAGGAACCTCCATACTGTTCTCCATAGTGGCTGTATCAATTTACATTCCCACCAACAGTGTTAGAAGGTTTCCTTTTCTCTACACCCTCTCCAGTATTTATTGTTTGTAGATTTTTTGATGATGGCCATTTTGACCAGTGTGAGGTGGTACCTCACTGTAGTTTTGATCTGCATTTCTCTAATTAGTGATGTTGAGCATCTTTTCATGTACCTCTTGACCATTTGTATGTCTTCTTTGGAGAAAAGTCTATTTCAGTCTTCTGTCCATTTTTGGATTGGGTTTTTTGTTTTCTTGATATTGAGCTGTGTGAGCTGTTTGTATATTTTGGAGATTAATCCCTTGTCAGTTGTTTCATTTGCAAATATTTTCTCCCACTCAGAGTGTTGGCAAAGCAGAAATAGAGACACAGACGTAGAGAACAAATGTATGGACACCAAGGGGGGTATGGGGTGGATTGGGAGATTGGGATTGACATATGTATACTACTATGTATGAAGTAGATGGCTGGTGAGTGCCAACTCACCATATAGCACAGGGAAAAAAAAAAGAGGGTACAGTCTGTTTGCAGGACTTAAGTTAACCTTAAAAATGCATTCCAATATATCAATACATTAGGTGCAGACAAATACTGTCTCCACTTATAGGAGGTACCTAGAATAGTCAAATTCATAGAGTCAGAAAGTACATTGGTAGATGCCAGGGGCCAAAAGGGGGTGGTGGGGGGAGTGGGGAGGTGGAACAGGGAGTTAGTGTTTAAAGGGGACAGAGTTTCAGCTTAGGATGGTGAAAAATTTGGGAGATGGATGATGGTGAGAGTTGCACAACAATGTGAATGTACTTAGTGCCATTGAACTGTACAGTTAAATATAGTTAAAATAGTATGTTTTATATTATGTGACTTTTACCACAATAAAAAATATTTTTAAAAAATTAGAGGTATAGTTTCTTCCCACATCCACTCCCTCTCTCCCCTCAGTTCTCTTTCCTTCCCTTGAGATAGCTGCTAATATGAAGTTGGTATGTTTCTTTTCCTGAAGTTTATTTACACCTTTATTGTAAATGATAGAATAAACACAGAATTATTTTGTGTGCATTTCATTTTACATAAATATTATCATACCCTATGTACGTTTCTGCCACTTGCCTCTTTAACTCAGCCCTGAGTCTTTTTGTTTTTTTACCCATACCCCCTACTGTGGAAGCACAGAGTCTTAACCACTGGACCACCAGGGAAGTCCAGCATTGAGTCTTAAACGTTTGTTTGTGTTAACATATAGAGGCTGAGTTCACTCATTTTAATAGCTGTATAGTATTCCTTTGGTTTAATATTGTGAAATGTATTCATTAGTTCTTCTCTTGAGTAACAGGCTGTTTCCAATTTTTTGCTATTACAAAAAAAAAAACCAGAAAAGAAATGCTGAAATGAACATTTGCATATCTATGTGCACACACGAGAGTTTCACAAACGCAAACACCTAGAAGAGGGTTTTCTGGGTTGCCCCGTATTTATATCTTTATATTTACTGGATATTGCCAAATTGCTTTCCAAAGTGATTGAGCCAACTTACTCCGGCCAACCAAGTGCAAGTTTTTCTACATTCAAACCCTCACCCTCACTTGATTGTGTTGGTGTTTTAGACACTGTGGGCTGGCTAACCAAATACCCTGGTCTAATCCTTTTTGCCTGGCATACCTCTGTTATAGATATTGGAAAACTAAATATATTCCCTTCTCCCTTTCCTCTGGGGAGGCCATGAAACATAGCTCTGGACACTGTATCTCTCATGTTTTATTAAAGAAAAAAATTAGAAGTAAAATTGGCAAAATATCAACATTTGTTAAGAATTGATTATAGGTACATAAGTCTTGAGTTATATCATTCCCTGTTTTTTTCTGATGTTTGAAGCAAAAGTTGACTGGAAGAATTTTAAAGTTTTTCTTTTTCTGACAAAGAGGATGGGTTCATTAGCTTTGCTCTCTCTTCCCTGATTCTGTCTTTAAAACTGGGTGAAATCCCTGAAGGTACACCAGCTACCTTGAAATCAGGTAGCTGAGCTACTGAACTGATGTCCACAGATGCTTACCTCCAGACTTCTTGTTATGTGAGAAAAAGAATCTCCCATTTGTCAGTAACTGCTACAGTCTCCTTCCATTTCTGCAGGAGGAATTGGTTCCAAGATCCCCTTGGATAACAAAATCTGCGGATTTCAAGTCCCTTGTATATAGTGGTGTGGTGCTCACAGCCCTCTGCATCAGCTGGTTCTGCATTCGCAGATTCAACCAACCATTGCATCTGCAGCCAAGTGTCCTTAGGTCTTCTTTTATTTGTAGCCTAATGCATTCTTGATAAATATAGCCAAGCTTGCTAATTTTTGCCAGTCTGAAGGATGTAAATAGCATCTCATCATGTTTTAAGATGCATTTCCCTGCTTATGGAAGAAGTTGAGCTTCTTTCTATATGTTTCACGTGTTTATTGGTCATAGAAATCATCCTTTGCCCATTTTCCTTTTGGGTTGTTTGTCCTTTCCTCATTAATTGTAGTTTAAAAAAATATTTTGGATACCAATCCTTTCTCAATTATAAGCATTACAAATATCATCTTCCAATCTGTAGCTTTTCTTTTATTTCCCCCAGTTTTATTGAGAAATAATTGACATTCATCACTGTATAAGTTTAAAGGGTATAGCATGATGGCTTGATTTACATATATTGTGAAATGATTATCACAATAGGCTCAGCTAGCATCCATCATTGTAGCTTTTCTTTTTCACTTTGTTTATGGCTTTCAATGACATGTGTCTGTAAAAAAGTCTTAAATTTCAACGTAGTGTAATTTGACAGTATTGAATCTTGTTAAGAATTCTTGGGACTTCCCTGGTGGTCCAGTGGCTAAGACTCCGTGCTCCCAATGTAGGGGGCCTGGGTTCAATCCCTGCTCAGGGAACTAGATCCCACGTGCCACAACTAAAAGATCCCACATGCTGCAACTAAAGATCCTGTATGCCACAACATCACAGGCCGCAATGAAGATCCTGCACACTGCAGCTCAGACCTGGCTCAGACAAATAAATAAATAGATTTAAAAAAAGGACTTCCCCAGTGGCACAGTGGTTAAGAATCCACCTGCCAGTGCAGGGGACACTGGTTCGAGCTCTGGTCTGGGAAGATCCCACATGCCGCAGAGCAACTAAGCCCCGGCACCACAACTACTGAACCCGCGTGCCACAACTATTGAAGCCCGCACATCTAGAGCCCGTGCTCCACAACAAGAGAAGCCACTGCAATGAGAAGCCCATGCACCGCAACGAAGAGTAGCCCCCACTCGCCACAAGTAGAGAAAGCCTGCGCACAGCAACGAAGACCCAATGCAGCCAAAAATAAAAATAAATTTTTAAAAAAAGAACTCTTCCCTATCCAGAAGGCATAAACATACTCTTCCAATATATTCTTCTGAAAGTTTTACTTTTAATATTTAATTTTAATTAATTAAATAATTAATTTTAATATTTAAGCCTTTAACCCACTTGGAATTTATTTTGAGTGTGGAATAAGCTAGGGATCAGGTTGGTGCTTTTTTCTATCTGCATAACCAATTGTCCCAGTCACATTTATTGCAAAGTCCACTCCTTTTCCTGCACATTTGTAACTACACCACTCTTATGTACTACGGTGGGTAAACCCTAATATGATCCCCAATGGTCCTGCCTCTCAGTACTCAGGTTCTTATGTAGTCCTCTCCCCTTGAGTGTGAGCTGGACATAGTGACTCACTTTGAAAAAATGGAATACACATCAGTGAGGGTATGTCACTTTTGAGATTAGATTATTATAAGGTGTGGCTTCCATCTTGAGTTTTCTTTCTCTACTCATTCTGGGGGAAGCCAACTGCCATGTTGTGTGAGAAGCTCTCTCTATGGATTGACCCATATAGTGAAGAAGAGGAGCCTCTTGTGTTAATGAGCTTGGAAATGGATTTTCTTCCCTTCATAAAACGGCAACTCTGGCCAAAAACTTGCCTACAACCACATGAGAGACCCTGAGCCAGAACTACTGTGCCACTCCTGGACTCCTAATCCTCAGAAAGTGTGTGATAATAAATGTTTGTTGTTTTAAGCTGCTAAAATATGGGATAACTTGTTATACCACATTACCTAACTGATACACATACCAATTCCATATATGTGAAATTCTTCAGGATTTTCCCTGAAGACAATTATATTATCTGCAGATAATGACAGGGGTTTTTTTTTTTTGTTCGTTATTTGTTTTCTTTCCAATACTTTCACTTTTCATCTTTTTCTTTTTCAATCTTTCTTTATTGTGAACAAATGTACTGACAGAGGCCATCCTTGTTTCTATCTTTAAAGGTAATACTTCTAACATTTCACCACTGAGAATGAGGTGTTTTGTTTTAGTTTTTTTGTTTGTTTTGTTTTTGTTTTTGTTTTCTTCAGTAAAATTCTTAACAACAAAAGACAGGTTAAAGTAATTAAGTAATTCTCTTCTGTTTCTAGTGTGCTGAGTATGGCCCCTTCCATATCTTAGAGCTTCAGGGTGCCTAGGCCCACATTCAAATACCAGAATCAGACTCTCTCAGCCTGAGGCCTCCGCTGATCCCCCACAAAACTTAGGAAGGCTGCTCTGCCCCAGTGAAGAGAAGCCTAAACTTGCTGTGGAATCACAGCTCCAGGAGTAGTACTCAAGCAATTACTTTCTCTTAGGAACTGGACTTCAAATCCCCTAGCTCCCTCACCCCTCTGGTGGGATCATTGTGAGGGTCTGCTTCTGGGGAACCCAAAAGAAGACTGTTTTCATAAAATGGTTGTTGAATTTATCATCTGGGTTTTTTTTTCTGAATCTATTGAGATGATTTTTGTTTCTTGATCTGTAGCTGGGTAAATTATATTGCTATTCTCTACTGGCTAAATGACATCCTTTTCTTCCTGGGATATTTCCTACATTGCTGCATTTGGATAGCTAGTGGTTTATTTATAATTGTTATATCTGTAAAGTGAAACTGAACTATCAGTTTCACTGTCCTTTCTGATTTGGTGTCAGGGTTACACTAGCAGTGGTCAGTGACTAGCCTCATACAAATTGTTGAATCGTGTTTCTGAGTTTGGGTAAGATGGAGGTTTTCTGTTCCTTGAAGGTGACAAAAGTGCCTATGAGGACATCTAGGCTTGGTGAAGTATTTTTGTGCCTAGAATTTTTTATTTGGATTCAATTTCTTTAATGTATAAATCTATTCAAGTTTTCTATTTCTTGAATAATTTTTGGTAAGTGATATTTTTCCAGGTAATTGTCCACTATAACTCATTTTTCAAATGCATAGTTTAACATACAGAGCTCAGAGTTTTAGGAGAGCTGTTCATCTCTCCTCCCTCGCAGGGCTGGGCAGACACAGAAAGGTGGCAAAGAAAACAGATATTTTTGTTCATCTCTGAGATGAGCCTCAAAAAGACATGGAGGAGGAGCTGTTAATTTCTCAGATACTCCTAGTTATATTCGTTAAAGACTTTTCATTGTAATTTTTAAAAAACTCACTAACACATTCTGAGTGTGTAAGGGATAGGGTGAACAAAGGCCCATAGGCTAGGCAGAGGCACCAAAGGTGACTTTAGGTGGAGGTGAGCACCAACTGGGCAGAGAGAAGGTTTTCTTGGCAGGATGATAAGGCAAGATGCTTACTTGGCACAGAGGCCACAGCCACATGATGGAGACCTAGAGGCCAAATCAAGGAGGTAGAACTTTATCCCATAGTTACCTGGTCTCCTGCCTTTTGCCAAATGCACCATTTTGGAGAGAACTGCAGGGTAAGAGAGGGGTGAAAGACACAGACTTTTTCTTAGTACTTTTTTTTTTGTGGCTGCATTGGGTCTTCGTTGCTGCACATGGGCTTTCTCTAGTTGTGGCAAGCAGGGGTTACTCTTTGTTGTGGTGCACGGGCCTCTGATTGCGGTGGCCTCTCCTGTTGCAGAGCACAGGCTCCAGGCATGCGGGCTTTAGCAGTTGCGGCACACGGGCTCCAGAGCTCAGGCTCAGTAGTTGTGGTGCATGGGCCCAGTTGCTCCGTGGCATGTGGGATCTTCCCGGACCAGGGATCGAACCCATGTCCCTTGCATTAGCAGGTGGATTCTTAACCACTGCGCCACCAGGGAAGCCCTACATATGTGTTTCTGTAGAATTGCAGTCAAGAAGTCCTTCTTAGTACTTTTAAGCCCTATTTTAACATAACTTGGTGGTGAAAGGGAGATAAGGATAAAGAGATAAGGGAGAGGCTGGATCAGTAGAGGTAGGCCCCCAGAGCAGCTAAGTCTTAGGTGTGACCAGGGTGGGAAAAGCCTGTAATCAAGTGGGAGAATTTGACCTGGGTGTTGGGAGGAAAGGGTGCGAATGTAGCCTTGGGACAAGAATGTACAAGGGGTTTGGGAAATCCAGTGCTTTGCAGCTGTGTGACCTCGGGCAAGTTACTTAACTCCCAAAGCCTTGGAATACCAGAATAAGGTCTCTGACTTTCAACTGAGTTCCATGCAATTTTAAATTCATGTGGCTTTGCCACAGGAATCTGAGGATCAGTGGGGTGGGTGGAAACTTCAGGGCATATTTCCCAAGGCCCCATCTTCAACCTTAGTAGCACCCGTATTCTATCTCATTTGTGCACTGGGGATCAGAGCAATAGTGTTGTTTGGGAAACCAAAAGATTCTGTGGTTTAAAAATTAAAATAGTAAAGAGGAACTGCCATGGATATTCAACAACCACTGGGATTTTTAAAATGATGAAACATAGCATTCTAGAAAAATAAATGCACAATGATATGCAAAATGGATTAGAGACGGGAGAAATTAGAGCCTTGGTTCTCAAGGAGTGGTCTGTGGACCAGGGACATCAGCATCACCTGAAAGCTTGTAAGAAAGGCAGGATCTTGAGCCCTGACTCAGAACAACTGAATCAGAATTTACATTGACTTTAGATGATTTAGAAATACTTCAAGCCTCTGTTAATGAGGGCCCAAACCAGGGGCTTCAGATTTAGTGACCTGCTAGGACTGAAACTGTGTAACTCAGATTGGGACTTGAACCCACATGCTGGGACTCGAACCCAGCCAAAACCCACATTGGGACTTGAACCCACGGCCTTTTAACTGAGATCACACACCTGCTTTCAGGACTTAATGAAGCTCAGATTCTTGATGTCACAGAAAGAATTCAGTGAGAGATAAAGTGATAGGTAAGAAGTGTATTTATTTAGAGAGAAACACATTCCACAGAGTGTGGGCCATCTCAGAAGGTGAAAGGTCTTGGGAGAAACACACTCCACAGAAAGAGTGTGGGCCATCTGAGAAGGCAAGAGCGGTCCCAGGGTATGGAGTTATCAGTTTTTATAGGGGTGGGTAATTTCATAGGCTAATGAGTGGGAGGGGTATTCCAGCTATTTCGGGAAGGGGCGAGGATTTCCAGGAATTGAGGCAACACCCACTTTTTGACCTTTATGGTTGGCCTTGGAACTGTCATGGCACCTGTGGGTATATCATTTAGCTTGGTGATGTGTTACAATGAGCATACACTGAGCCTCCAGGTGTAGTGGAAGTCAACTTGTCTGCCATCTTGGACTTATTTGGTTCTACTCAGTTTACGTCATGTCCTTGGGCTATGTCATTCTTTTAAAGGTTGTGTCCTGCCCCCTTCCCTCTGTTTCAGAACCAGGGAGGCCCAATAAATGAATGAGGAGCCCACTGTGAGAGACTCATGAATGGCAGAGAGACCCCACTCCTCACCCCCAGGGGGGAAGAACCCTCAGATCCAGCCTCGAAGACGGTGGTCATACCAGAACAGAGGTATTGCTAGGAATTTTGATTTTTCAAGAGAAGCATGAAATCCAGATTCCAATGTTTAATCTCCTGACTTTTTAATCTTGACAACCAATTTTTAAAATTGTGCCTAATTTTGAGAAAAATAAACTGAAAAGAGAATAATAAAACAAACTTGTTTTCTTTTAACCCAGGGTTGAGGGGTGGCAAACCAAGCAGGGTATGAAACAGTGTGTATGGTATACTATGTGTCTTGGTTTGGGTTTCCCCCAAGGTAAACTCTGAGACCAGGATTTGAGTGCAAGTAGTTCATTTGGGAAGTGAGCTTGAGGGGAGGGAAGAAGTGAAACCAGGAAGGAAAGCAGCCTATAATGAGTGGCTTATTCAACAAATTACTGCTATGGGAAACTGGAGCCCAATGTTGCTGAGAAGCTCTTGGAACCAGCGTAGAACTTGCATGCCCAGTTATCCCACCAGAAGGATAGGTGGTGAGTTGGCATGTTAAGATACCACTTCCCGAGCTTCTTGGATGGAGCTGTTCCTGGGTGGGAGTAATTCCCCCCTACACACGGCCTGCTGTTAGTGCTTAAAATAGTCTTCCCAGCTTCCGTCAAGCCTTCAGGCACAGAACTACACTCTTGGTAAGTGAGTCTGTAGGAGCACACTGAAAAGAGAAGGTCCAAGGGATGCAGCAGAGTGCTGACAGCATCTGCTATGCAGCTGTTTGCGTGAGGAAGTTCTTTTTACTTATCTGTGGCCCAAATGTGTATGGATATGAAAATACCAGAAAACAATAAGAATGGTTGCTGCTGGGGAAGATAATTGGAGAGAAGGGACAGGGATGTCAGGGAGACTTTCATCATGGATCATTTTACCTTTTGAATTTTGAACCTGGTGAATGTATTATTTATTTTTAATCAGTGCAATTAAAGCATAGAGATTTAAAAGTGTCCTGCAAGAAGAGAAAAGAATAAAAATAGATTACAAAATGACTTACATGTGGCATCTGAATTCAGGAAAAAGGAGGTAGGTGGTGGGTGAGGAGAAGTAGAGCACACTTAAAGGAAAGACAGGTGTTCAAATGGGCTGAAGTGATGGGTGTGTACAGTGACTAGGCAGCTCAGATTTCTGATTCCATGCTACTTTATATATTTTAGTATATTAAATTTTGTATAGCACTTAACTAAATAGGATTTAATGCTTTTACCTTTACCAGGCCATGCATTCTATTTCTTGGTACAAACATTAGGGTCACCAAACCATGAGATGGGCTTTGAAGGCAGCCAAACACAGTCACCAACATTCTTCTTAAAGTGTGTAAGTGTTGACTGTTATAGATCATCTCTTCCTTTTTTTTTTTTGGCCACACAGTGTGGCTTGTGGGATCTTAGTTCCCTGACTAGGGATTGAACCTGGGCCCAGCAGTGAAAGAGCTGAGTCCTTACCAATGGACTGCCAGGAAAATCCCAATCATCTCTTCCTTAATATCAAATGGAGTCTCCAGGAGTCCTGTTTAAAAAGTAACTGCCCTCCATGAATAGCCAACACAATGTTGAAAAAGAACAAAGTTGAAGGACTTATACTTCCTGATTTCAAAAATTACTACAAAGCTACAGTAATCAAAACAGTGTGATACTGGCATAAAGATAGATATATAGATCAACAGAATAGAATAGAAACCCCAGAAATAAATCCTTGAGTCTATGGTCAATTGATTTTTGTTACAGATGCCAAGACAATTTAATGGAGAAAGGACAGTGTTTTCAACAAATGGTGTTGAGAAAACTGGATTTCCACATGCAAAAGAATAAAAGTTGGACCCCTACCTTACAACCATATACAAAAAAATTACTCAATATGGCTCAAATACCTAAACTATAGGAGCTAAAACTGTAAAACACTTAGAAGAAAACACAAGGAAAATCTTTATGAAATTGGTGTTTATAGCAGCGTTATTCACAATAGCCAAAAAATGGAAGTAACCCAAGGTGTCCGTTGATGGACATCATGGACAAAATGATGTTTTATCAAAAAAAAAAAAAAAGATTTCCCTACATCATCAATAATGGGACAAAACAACAATGCTTCCAGATGTCATGCACTGAGAAGGATACTACAACATCATATTTGTGATCTTGCCAAAAATGTTTAACCCAAATCTAATCATGAGGGAACATCAGCAAATCCAAATTAAGGAACATTCTGCAAGATAAGTGGCCTAGACTCTTCAAACACATCTACATCATGGAAGACAAAAAAAAAAAAAAAAAAAAAGAAAAGAAAAAAAAGCAAAGAGGAACTTCCTTGGTGCTCCAGTGTTTAAGAATCTGCCTACCAATGCAGGGGACACAGGTTTGATCCCTGGTCTGGAAGATCCCATATGCTGCAGAGCAACTAAGCCTGCGTGATGCAACTACTGAGCCAATGCGCCACAACTACTGAAGCCCATGTGCTCTAGGGCCTGAGTGCCACAACTACTGAGCCCAAGTGCTGCAACTACTGAAGCCCATGCACCTAGAGCCTGTGCTCCGCAAGAAGAGAAGCCACTGCAATGAGAAGCCCACGCACCGCAATGAAGAGTAGCCCCTGCTCGCCGCAACTAGAGAAAGCCCACACACAGCAACGAAGACCCAGCGCAGCTAAAAAAATAAACAAACAAACAAATAAATAAATAAAAGCAAAGAAACTCCTGCAGATTAAAAGATTAAAGGGGCATGACAGCTAAATGCAACATGGGATCCTTTTTTTTTTTTTAACATCTTTATTGGAGTATAATTGCTTTACAATGGTGTGTTAGTTTCTGCTTTATAACAAAGTGATCCTTAATTGGATTTAGGATCAAAAAATATATATATACAAAGGACATTATTGGGATAATAAGGGAAATTTTAGTATAGACTGAATATTAGAGATCAGTACAATAACAATGTTAAATTTCATGAGAGTGATATTGTGGTTGTGTACAATGTTTTTGTTTGTAGGAAATTTATGGTGAAGTGTTTAGAGGTGAAATGCCATGATGTCTGCAGTAACTCCCAAATGTTTCAGCCAGGGGAAAAAATGAGAGAGAATGAGAGAGAGTAGGTACAATTGGAGAATCTAGGTGAAGGATTTATGAGTGTTTATTATATCTTTCTTGTGACTTTTCCTGAGGGTTTTAAATTTTAAAAATACAAATTCGTGGATTAAAAACAAAATAAAAACAAAATTTGGGGTTAAAAAGGAACTGTGCCCATAGGTGCAAACTACTGTGGATTTACAAATGTGCCCAGATGTGGCCTCAAGGAGGGCAGGCACCTCACCTCTGGGTTTTCTAGCAGAGGTGAGCAGAAAGGCCAGATTCATCTGATGCTGCGGTGGAGTCAGCAGGTAGTGAGCCAGAAGCCAAAGATGGGGCACTGAGATGGGCTGTACCCATGGAGCGATGGGCAAGGATGTAGAGTCAAGAAAAGAGGTACAAATGTATGATTTCCAGTCCTGATGCTTGGCTGGGCTTCACAGCTCAAAAACATCTCTGCCACCCCTATTGCAGTGCCTAACAAGAGAGACATTACTTTGCTCTCCCAATAAACTCATATTAATTCATTAAACAAGTAGGTGCTGAGCATCCACTACTGGGGTATAAAAACGGACAAGACTGATGTGGTCCCTCTGCCTCACAGAGCCCAGAGTCCAGTCTTGAGGACAGATGGGGAAATGGTGTGACAAGTGATTTGGAAAGGCCCCATAACCTGAGCTGGTGAGCTGGGCAGCGAAAAAGGCTCCCCAGGGGAAAGTAACTGGCAAGTTGGGGAGTAAGACAAACTAGATGAGGGTACAGGAGATGAGGGTGTTAAAAATGAAGAGAGGGCTTCTCTGGTGGCGCAATGGTTAAGAATCTGCCTGCCAGTGCAGGAGACACAGGTTTGAGCCCTGGTCCAGGAAGATCCCACATGTCGAGGAGCAACTAAGCCTGTGCGCCACAACTACAGAGCCTGCGTTCTAGAGCCTGTGAGCCACAACTACTGAGTCCATGTGCCCCAACTACTGGGCCCGCGTGCCTAGAGCCCGTGCTCCACAACAGAAGAAGGCACGCAATGAGAAGCCTGCACACCGCAACAAAGAGTAGCCCTCACTCACCGCAACTAGAGAAAGCCCGCGCGCAGTAACAAAGACACAACACAGCCAAAAATAAATTAATTAATTAATCTTTTTTAAAAATGAAGAGAAAGAGAAGTGGGAGGCATCAATTTAAGTGTGCTTTCTTCAAGGGACAGAATTCAGGCAGATTTCTTTGAATCCTAGCTGTTCACCTTAAAAACTGTGCAGCATTGAGCAAGTTACTGAACCTTTCTGGGCTCTGGTGTCTCAGAGTGAAAATAGAGAAAATAATACCTCCTTGCAGCATGAGGGTGAGAAAAATATGGTGCAAGGAGCACCTGGTACCTGGTAGGTACACATAAATATTAATGTGGCACTCTCTTCTCTTCTCCACTATCTTATGTGTGGTTGAATTTGCTCCTCGCCATGTCTTCTAACAAGACTTTCAGGATCAAGTGATTCCTGGCCAAGAAACAAAAGCAGTATTGTCCCATTCCCCAACGTATTAGAATGAAAACTGATAATAGAACAGGTAAAATTCGGAGAGAAGACATTGGAGCAGAACCAAGCTGGGTCTATACGCAGCCCCACACATGAGGAGGCAAACATATTTATGCTGTGTCAAAGTCACTTACCTCTTACCATATCACCCTGAGAACATCACTATCTGAACAGCTGGATGTATTTTATTGGGAAAATGATTTTTCTCTTTGTGTCAGTGTTTCTGCACTAGTGCTTTGGCTTGGTAATAAATATGTAAGACCTTTTGTTGGAAGAAAAAAAATGTCAATGTGAACTTCAGTTTCACAATTTTGCCTGAGGCCAGCTCTTGCAATACATGTACACGTACGTGAAAAACTCAGATAACCAGTGTCCAGAATATATGAAGAACTCTTTTTTTAAAACCATGATGAAATGCTATTTATTACCATTTAAAACCTCTTACTAATTGTCTATAGGCACATAGCACAAATTTCCATATCTTAAGTTACCAGCTGGTCATTTTATTTATTTATTTAACATCTTTATTGGAGTATAATTGCTTTACAATGTTGTGTTAGTTTCTGCTGTGTAACAAAGTGAATCAGCTATATGAATACATATATCCCTATATCCCCTCCCTCTTGTGTCTCCCTCCCACCTTCCCTATCCCACCCCTCTAGGTGGTCACAAAGCACCTAGCTGACCTCCCTGTGCTATGCGGCTGCTTCCCACTAGCTATCTATTTTGGTAGTGTATATATGTCAATGCTACTCTCTCACTTCATCCCAGCTTACCCCTGCCTGCCATGTCCTCAAGTCCATTCTCTATATCTACGTCTTTATTCCTGCCCTGCCACTAGGTTCATCAGTACCATTTCTTTTATTTTTTAGATTCCATATATATGTGTTAGCATACAGTATTTGTTTTTTTCTTTCTGACTTACTTCACTCTGTATGACAGACTCTAGGTCCATCCACCTCACTACAAATAACTCAATTTCGTTTCTTTTTATGCCTGAGTAATATTCCATTGTATATATGTACCACATCTTCTTTATCCATTCGTCTGTCGATGGACATTTAGGTTGCTTCCATGTCCTGGCTATGGTAAATAGTGCTGCAATGAACATTGGGGTGCATGACTCTTTTTGAATTATGGTTTTCTCAGGGTATATGCCCAGCAGTGGGATTGCTGGTCATATGGTAGTTCTAATTTTAGTTTTTTAAGGAACCTCCATACTGTTCTCCATTGTGGCTGTATCAATTTACATTCCCGCCAACAGTGCAAGAGGGTTCCCTTTTCTCCACACCCTCTCCAGCATTTATTGTTTGTAGATTTTTGATGATGGCCATTCTGACTGGTGTGAGGTGATACCTCATTGTAGTTTTGATTTGCATTTCTCTAATGATTAGTGATGTTGAGCATCCTTTCATGTATTTGTTGGCAATCTGTATATCTTCTTTGGTGAAATGTCTATTTAGATCTTCTGCCTATTTATGGATTGGGTTGTTTGTTTATTTCTTTATTTCTTTATTTATTATTTATTTATTTATTTATTTATTTATTTTTGGCTGCTTTGGGTCTTTGTTGCTGCATGCAGGCTTTCTCTAGTTATGGCGAGCAGGGGCTACTCTTCGTTGCAGTTGCAGGCTTCTCATTGCGGTGGCTTCTCTTGTTGTGGAGCATGGTCTCTAGGTGCATGGGCTTCAGTAGTTGCGGCACGCGGGCTCAGTAGTTGTGGCCCACGGTCTTAGTTGCTCTGCGGCATGTGGGATCTTCCTCGAACAGGGCTAGAACCCGTGTCCCCTACATTGGCAGGCGGATTCTTAACCATTGGGCCATCAGGGAAGTCCCTGTTTGTTTATTTAATATTGAGCTGTATGAGCTGCCTATATATTTTGGAGATTAATCTTTGTCCGTTGATACGTTTGCAAATATTTTCTCCCATTCTGAGTTGTATTTTCATCTTGTTTGTAGTTTCCTTTGCTTTGCAAAAGCTTTTAAGTTTCATTAGGTCCCATTTGTTTACTTTTGTTTTTATTTCCATTTCTCTAGGAGGTGGGTCAAAAAGGATCTTACTGTGATTTATGTCAAAGAGTGTTCTTCCTATGTTTTCCTCTAAGAGTTTTACAGTGTCTGGCCTTACATGTAGGTCTTTAATGCATTTTGAGTTTATTTTTGTGTATGGTGTCAGGAAGTGTTCTAATTTCATTCTTTTACATGTATCTGTCCAGTTTTCCCAGCACCACTTATTGAAGAGGCTGTCTTTTCTCCATTGAATATTCTTGCCTCCTTTATCTAAGGTAAGGTGACCATGTGTGTGTGCGTTTATCTCTGGGCTTTCTATCCTGTTCCATTGATCTATATTTCTGTTTTTGTGCCAGTATCATACTGTCTTGATTACTGTAGCTTTGTAATATAGTCTGAAGTCAGGGAGCCTGATCCTTCCAGCTCCGTTTTTCATTCTCAAGACTGCTTTGACTATTTGGGGTCTTTTGTGTTTCCATACAAATTGTGTGATTTTTCATTCTAGTTCTTTGAAAAATGCCATTGGTAGTTTGATAAGGATTGCACTGAATCTGTAGATTGCTTTGGGTAGTATAGTCATTTTCACAATGTTGATTCTTCCAGTCCAAGAACATGGTATATCTCTCCATCTGTTTGTATCATCTTTAATTTCTTTCATCATTGTCTTATACTTTTCTGCATACAGGTCTTTTGTCTGCTTAGGTAGGTATATTGCTAGGTATTTTATTCTTTTTGTTGCAGTGGTAAATGTGAGTGTTCCTTCAATTTCTCTTTCAGATTTTTCATCATTAGTGTATAGGAATGCTAGAGATTTCTGTGCATTAATTTTGTATCCTGCTACTTTACCAAATTCATTGATTAGCTCTAGTAGTTTTCTGGTAGCCTCCTTAGGATTCTCTATGAATAGTATCATGTCATCTGCATACAGTGACCTCTTTACCTCTTCTTTTCTGATTTGTATTCCCTTTATTTCTTTTTCTTCTCTGATTGCTGTGGCTAAAACTTCCAAAACTGTGTTGAATAATAGTAGTGAGAGTGGGCAGCCTTGTCTTGTTCCTGATTTTAGAGGAAATGGTTTCAATTTTTCACCATTGAGAACAATGTTGACTGTGGGTTTGTCATATATGGCCTTTATTATGTTGAGGTAACTTCCCTCTATGCCTACTTTCTGGAGAGTTTTTATCATAATTGGGTGTTGAATTTTGTTGAAAGCCATTTCTGCATCTATTGAGATGATCATACATTTTTTATCCTTCAATTTGTTAATATGGTGTATCACATTGATTGATTTGCGTATGTTGAAGAATCCTTGCATTCCTGGGATAAACCCCACTTGGCCATGGTGTATGATCCTTTTAATGTGCTGTTGGATTCTGTTTGCTAGTGTTTTGTTGAGGATTTTTGCATCTATGTTCATCAGTGATGTTGGTCTGTAATTTTCTTTTTTTGTGACATCTCTGTCTGGTTTTGGTATCAGGGTGATGGTGGCCTCATAGAATGAGTTTGGGAGTGTTCCTCCCTCTGCAATATTTTGGAAGAGTTTGAGAAGGATATGTGTTAGCTCTTCTCTAAATGTTTGATAGAATTCGCCTGTGAAGCCATCTGGTCCTGGGCTTTTGTTTGTTGGAAATTGTTTGTTCCTTTTTTTTTTGGCTGTGTTGTGCCTTCTTGCTCTTTGTGGGCTTTCTCTAGTTGTGGCGAGCGGGGGATACTGTTCATTGCAGTGCATGGGCTTCTCATTGCGGTGGGTTCACTTGTTGCAGAGCACAGGCTGTAGGTGCACGGGCTTCAGCAGTTGTGGCTCGCGGGCTCTGTAGTTGTGGCTCACAGGCTCTAGAGCACAGGCTCAGTGGTTGTGACACATGGGCTTAGTTGCTCCACGGCATATGGGATCCTCCCAGACCAGGGATTGAACCTGTGTCCCCTGCATTGGCAGGCAGATTCTTAACCACTGTGCTACAAGGGAAGTCCCTGTTGGAAGATTTTTTAATCGCAGTTTCAATTTCAGTGCTTGTGATTGGTCTGCTTATATTTTCTATTTCTTCCTGGTTCAGTCTCGGAAGGTTGTGTTTTTCTAAGAATTTGTCCATTTCTTCCAGGTTGTCCATTTTATTGGCATATAGTTGCTTGTAGTAATCCCTCATGATTCTTTGCATTTCTGCAGGGTCAGTTGTTTGTTACTTCTCCTTTTTCATTTGTAATTCTGTTGAGTTGAGTCTTCTCTCTTTCTTTCTTGATGAGTCTGGCTAGTGGTTTGCTGATTTTGTTTATCTTCTCAAAGAACCAGCTTTTAGTTTTATTGATCATTGCTATTGTTTCTTTCATTTCTTTTTCATTCATTTCTGATCTGATCTTTATGATTTCTTTCCTTCTGCTAATTTTGGGGCTTTTTTTGTTCTTCTTTTTCTAATTGCTTTAGATGTAAAGTTAGGTTGGTTTTTTTTGAGATTTTTCTGGTTTTTTGAGGTAGGATTTTATTGCTGTAAACTTCCCTCTTAGAAGTGCTTTTTCTGCATCCCATAGGTTTTGGGTCCTCATGTTTTCATTGTTATTTGTTTCTAGGTATTTTTTAATTTCCTCTTTGATTTCTTCAGTGATCTCTTGGTTATTTAGTATTGTATTGTTGACCCTCCATGTGTTTGTATTTTTTACAGTATTTTTCCTGTAATTGATATCTAGTCTCATAGTGTTGTGGTTGGAAAAGATACTGATATGATTTCAATTTTCTTAAATTTATCAAGGCTTGATTTGTGACCCAAGATATGATCTATCCTGGAGAATGTTCCATGAGCACTTGAGACAAATTGTATTTTGTTGTTTTGGATGGAATGTCGTATAAATATCAATTAAATCTATGTGGTCTATTGTGCCATTTAAAGCTTGTGTTTCCTTATTTATTTTCATTTTGGATGATCTGTCCATTCGTGAAAGTGGGGCGTTAAAGTCCCCTACTATTATTTTTTAATCTAAAAAAAAATTATTAGTTAATTTATTTATTTTTGTCTGCATCGGGTCTTCGTTGCTGCATGCGGGCTTTCCCTAGTTGCTGCAAGCGGGGGTTACTCTTTGTTGTGGTGTACGAGCTTCTCATTGTGGCTTTTCTTTGTTGTGGAGCATAGGTTCTAGGCATGTGGGTTTCAGTAGTGTGACACTTGGGCTCAGTAGTTGTGGCTCGCGGGCTCTAGAGCGCAGGCTCAGTAGTTGTGGTACATGGGCTTAGTTGCTCCACGGTATGTGGGATCTCCCCAGACCAGGGCTCGAACCCATGTCCCCTGCACTGGCAAGCTGATTCTTAACCACGGCGTCACCAGGGAAGTCCCCTCCTACTATTACTGTGTTACTGTCAATTTCCCCTTTTATGGCTGTTAGCATTTGCCTTATGTATTGAGGTTCTCCTATGTTGGGTGTATAAATATTTACAATTGTTATATCTTCTTCTTGGATTGATCCCTTGATCATTATGTAGCGTCCTTCTTTGTCTCTTGTAACTATCTTTATTTAAAAGTCTATTTTGTCTGATATGAGAATTGCTCCTCCAGCTTTCTTTTGATTTCCATTTGCGTGGAATATCTTTTTCCATCCTCTCACTTTCAGTCTGTACTGGGTCTTTTGTAAACAGCATATATACAGGTCTTGTTTTTGTATCCATTCAGCCAGTCTATGTCTTTTGGCTGGAGCATTTAATCCATTTACATTTAAGGTAATTATCAATATGTATGTTCCTACTACATTTTTCTTAATTGTTTTGGGTTTGTTTTTGTAGGTCTTTTCCTTCTCTTGTGTTTCCTGCCTTGAAAAGTTCCTTTAGCATTTGTTGTAAAGCTGGTTTGGTGGTGCTGAACTCTCTTAGCTTTTGCTTGTCTGTAAAGGTTTTAATTTCTCTGTCAAATCTGAATGAGATCCTTGCTGGGTAGAGTAATCTTGGTTGTAGGCTTTTCCTTTTCATCACTTTAAATATGTCCTGCTACTCCCTTCTGGCTTGCAGAGTTTCTGCTGAAAGATCACTATTAACCTTATGGGGATTCCCTTGTATGTTATTTGTTGCTTTTCCCTTGCTGCTTTTAATATTTTTCCTTTGTATTTAATTTTTGATAGTTTGATTAATATGTGTCTTGGTGTTTCTCCTTGGATTTATCCTGTATGGGACTCTCTGCACTTCCTGGACTTGATTATTTCCTTTCCCATGTTAGGGAAGTTTTCAACTATAATCTCTTCATATATTTTCTCAGTCCCTTTCTTTTTCTCTTCTTCTTCTGGGACCCCTATAATTTGAATGTTGGTGTGTTTAATGTTGTCCCAGAGGTCTCTGAGACTGTCCTCAATTCTTTTCATTCTTTATTCTTTATTCTGTTCTGTGGTAGTTATTTCCACTATTTTATCTTCCAGGTCACTTATCCGGTCTTCTGCCTCAGTTATTCTTCTATTGATCCCTTCTAGAGAATTTTTCATTTCATTTATTGTGTTGTCATCATTATCTGTTTGCTCTTTAGTTCTTCTATGTCCTTGTTAAACGTTTCTTGTATTTTCTCCATTCTATTTCTGAGATTTTGGATCAACTTTACTATCATTACTCTGAATCCTTTTTCAGGTAGACTGCCTATTTCCTCTTCATTTGTTTGGTCTGGTGGGTTTCTACATGGCTCCTTCATCAGCTGCATATTTCTGTGTTCTCAGTTTGCTTAACTTACTGTGTTTGGGGTTTACTTTTCACAGGCTGCAGGTTCATAGTTCCCGTTGCTTTTAGTGTCTGCCCCCGGTGGGTAAGGTTGGCTTAGTGGGTTGTGTAGGCTTCCTGGTGGAGGGGACTGGTGCCTGTGTTCTGGTGTGTGGGACAGTATCTTGTCTTTCTGGTGGGCAGGGTTGATTCATTGTCTACTCAGGTATTCCAGAGATGCAGGGTACCTCAAGTTGATTGTGAGGCTGCTGGGAGAAATTTCCCTTTCTCTTCTTTGTTCGCACAGCTCCTGGGGTTCAGCTTTGGTTTTGGCCCCACCTCTGTGTGTAGATTGCCCTCAGGCTTCTGTTCTAGCCCAGACAGGACAGGGTTATTGCAGCGGCTGATTAGGGGGCTCTGGCTCACTCAGGCCAGGAGGAGGGAGGGGTACGGAATGCAGGGCGAGCCTGCGGTGGCAGAGGCTAGCATGACATTGCAACAGCCTGAGGTGCACTGTGTGTTCTCCTGGGGAAGTTGTTCCTGGATCATGGGACCCTGGCAGTGGGGGGCTGCACAGGTTCCCAGGAGGGGAGGTGTGGATAGTGACCTGTGCTTGCACACAGGCTTCTTGGTGGCTGCAGTAGCAGCCTTAGCGTTTCTTGCCCTCCTCTAGTGTCTGAGCTGATAGCCGTGGCTCGTGCCCATCTCTGGAGCTCGTTTAGGCGGTGCTCTGCCTTCTGTAGGCAGACAGGGAAGGAATCCCCTCTCCTCATGCACCCTGGAAGAATGGTCTCTTGCCTCTTATGCAGTTCCAGACTTTTCCTCGGACTCCCTCCCAGCTAGCTGCGGTGTTCTAGCCCCCTTCAGGTTGTGTTCACGCAGCCAACCCCAGTCCTCTCCCTGGGATCTGACCTCCGAAGCTGGAGCCTCAGCTCCCAGAGCCCGCCTGCCCCGGTGGGTGAGCAGACAAGCCTCTCAGGCTGGTGAGTGCTGGTCAGCACTGATCCTCTGTGCGGGAATCTCTCCTCTGTGCCCTCTGCAGCCCTGTTGCTGCGCTCTCCTCTGTGGCTCCAAAGCTTCCCCCCACCACCACCCCACCCCCCGCCCAGCCCCCGTCTCCGCCAGTGAAGGGGCTTCCTAGTGCGTGGAAACTTTTCCTTCTTCACAGCTCCCTCCCAGAGGTGCATGTCCTGTCCCTATTCTTTTGCCTCTGTTTTTTCTTTGTTCTTTTGCCCTACCCAAGTACATGAGGATTTTCTTGCCTTTTGGGAAGTCTGAGGTCTTCTGCCAGCATTCAGTAGGTGTTCTGTAGGGGTTGTTCCACAAGTAGATGTATTTTTGATGTATTTGTGGAGAGGAAGGTGATCTCCTCTCCACGTCTTACTCCTCCACCATCTTGAAGGTCCCCCCTCCTGTTGGTCATTTTATATTTAAAAAAATACCTTTATTGAGTGTGCAATTTAAAATTGAGTGTATTTTACACCGGTCAGAATGGCCATCATCAAAAAATCTAGAAACAATAAATGCTGGAGAGGGTGTGGAGGAAAGGGAACACTCTTGCACTGTTGGTGGGAATGTAAATTGATACAGCCACTATGGAGAACAGTATGGAGGTTCCTTAAAAAACTACAAATAGAACTACCATACGACCCAGCAATCCCACTACTGGGCATATACCCTGAGAAAACCATAGGTCAAAAAGTGTCATGTACCACAATGTTCATTGCAGCTCTATTTACAATAGCCAGGACCTGGAAGCAACCTAAATGTCCATCGACAGATGAATGGATAAAGAAGATGTGGCACATATATACAATGGAATATTACTCAGCCATAAAAAGAAATGAAATGGAGGTATTTGTAATGAGGTGGATGGAGTTAGAGTCTGTCATACAGAGTGAAGTAAGTCAGAAAGAGAAAAACAAATACAGTATGCTAACACATATATACGGAATCTAAGGAAAAAAAAAAAAAAAAGGCCATGAAGAACCTAGTGGCAAGACGGGAATAAAGACACAGACCTACTAGAGAATGGACTTGAGGATATGGGGAGGGGGTGGGGTGAGATGGGACAGGGTAAGAGAGTGTCATGGACATATATACACTACCAAATGTAAAATAGATAGCTAGTGGGAAGCAGCCGCATAGCACAGGGAGATCAGCTCGGTGCTTTGTGACCACCTAGAGGGGTGGGATGGGGAGGGTGGGAGGGAGGGAGATGCAAGAGGGAAGAGAAATGGGAACATATTGTATATGTATAACTGATTCACTTTGTTATAAAGCAGAAGCTAACACACTATTGTAAGGCAATTATACTTCAATAAAGATGTTTAAAAAAAAATAAATAAAATTGAGTGTATTTTACAGAGTGTGTGCATTCATGAGCACAATCAAGTTTTGATCATTTTCATCACTCCCATTAGCAACCATTCTCCATTTCACTCCAATTGCCCCAGCCCTAGGCTACCACTAATCTACTTCTGTCTTTATGGATTTGCCTATTTTGGACATTTTGTATAAATGGAATCAAACAATATGTGGTCTTTTGTGACTTGCTTTTTTCACTTAGCAAATTTACAACGTTCCTTGATATTGTGGAAGAACTCAGAAATTAGTAATAAGAGAAAACTAATTTTTAAAAATGGGCAAAAGTCTTAACATTTCCCAAAAGAATATATTACAATGGCCAATAAGCACATGACAATATGCTGTTCATCACTGTCATCAAGAAAACATAAGTTACAATTACCTCAAGATACCTTTTTACGTATACCAGAATGGTTAAAATTTTTTAAATTGACAATACCTAGTATTAGAGGGTACGTGCAGCAACTGAAACCCTCATACGCTGCTGGCAGGAGTGTAAAATGGTGCAATCACTTTAGAAATCTGACTGGCAGTTTCTAATATAGTAAAACATACATCTACCCCATAACCAGCAATTCCACTCTTGGTATTTATCCACAAGAATGGAAAATATATATATCTGTAAAATGGCTTGTAAATGAGTGTTCATAGTGGTCTTAGTCATAAGAGCCAAAAATTAGAAAAATAATTCCAAATATCCATTAACAGTATCTTCATACTGAAACAGGAGGGAAGGGGGCAGGGCACAACCTTTGAAAGAATGACATAGCCCGAGGACATGACATAGACTGAGTAGAACAAAATAGGTCCAAGATGGCAGACAAGTCGACTTCCACTAGACCTTGAGCCTCAGTATACGCTTATCATAACACATCAGCAAGCTAAATGACACACCCACAGGTGCCATGACAGTTTTAAGGCCAACCATAAGGATCAAAAAGTGGGCGGCGGCCCAATTCCTGGAAATCCCCGCCCCTTCTCGAAATAGTTGGAATACTCCTCCCACTCATTAGCCTATGAAATTACCCACCCCTATAAAAACTGACAACCCCATACCCTGGGGCCGCTCTTGCCTTCTGAGATGGTCCACGCTCTGTCTATGGAGTGTGTTTCTCTCTAAATAAATCCACTTCTTACACATCACTTTGTTTCTCACTGAATTCTTTCTGCAATGAGATATCAAGAACCTGAGCTTCATTAAGTCCTGAAACCAGGTGTGTGATCTCATTTGGAAGACTGTTGGTTTTGGCTGGGTTCAAGTCCCGGCTGCGTGGGTTTGAGTCCCAATCAGGATTTTGGCCGGGTTTGAATCCTGGCTGCAGGGGTTCGAGTCCCAGTCTGAGTTTTGGCCAGGTTGGAGTCCCATCCACGTGGGTTCAAGTCCCAATCTGGGGTGCATGGTTTCAATACAATGGAATGGAACACCTCTCAGCAATAAGAAGGAATGAATGATTGCTACATGCAACAGGAAGGATAAACCTCAAAAGCATCATGCTGAGTGAAAGAATCCAGACACAAAAAAAGTATATATAATGTGTGATTTCATTTATTGGCAAAACTAATTGATGGTGAAAAAAGTCAGAAAATGGTTACCTCTTGGGAGGTTACTAACTGGGAAAAGGCATGGGGGGAATCCCTAGAGTGATGGAGACATTCTGAATCTTGAAGTGGATGGTGGTTACATGGACGTATACAAGGGTAAATAGTCATCCAGATGTCCACTTAAGATCTGCACATGTTACTCCATTAAAATTATACCTCAGGTAAAAATATTAAAGGTTGTTCCTTGGCTTTGACCGGCAGGGAACTTATTCTTGTTTGGTTCAGCACCCCGACAACACCCCCCACACCCCCTCCATTTGTGCTGTACCTTAGTCATAGCAACACTAAAAGAAGATGGGTATTCTGCCTTTTGTGCAGGGCTAGGGCTGGCCCTGGCTTGGGGGTGGGGCTGGTAGTGGTGGTGGGTGGCTCAGGGCAGCTACTCAGCAGTGCCCTACCAGGGGGAAAAAGGGAGTCAATATTTTTAGGGAGTTTTGACTCAGAAAGGAAGGGATTTGCTAGAATGAAAAGTTATATGTGAAGCACCTGGCACTGGGCTAGGAACCTTGTACTTTTGGCCTCATGCTTCCTTCTGCTCCTTTTTGAGGTCTTTGCACACCTGCCTCCTCTTTTTGGCCCCAGGGCCAACATGCCTCTTCAGAGAGGCCGTCCTGGATGCTGTATCAACATGGCACCCACCCTTTACTCACTCTCATCTTGCTCCATTTGAATCATAAGTCGTGATCTGGAATGATCCCCTGGTATCTGTTGATTTGTCCTTGACTCCATTTTAATTGTAAACTCCAAAAGAGCAAAGACCACGTCTGCCCTGTGTGCTGCAATAACTGCAGGCTTAGTGCAGTGCCCCACTCACAGTAAGTCCTCTACAGATATTTATGGCATCAGTGAATAGTAGCTGTTATGAAGCTGGGGTTATTATTGATTTCACTGTTGTTGAATCAAAGAGGAAGAAGGTGGTTTTGAGAAAGAGCTTAGAAGAGGCTGAGGGGTGGCAAATAGTGGGGAAGTCCAAGGTTGGTGAGAATGACAAAAAAGTCAGTGAAATTGGAGATTGGCTGGTGATGATGGAGATGGTGGCTGATGGAAGATATCAAAACTCAGGGAAAATAGTTTCGTTCCAACAGAAACAAGAATCAGAAAGTTTTGAGGCCCATAAGCCCAGGCCAGGCCTTGGCTGACTCTCCCCTCTTCTGTCTCTCCAGGATGAGGTATCCCTGCTGCTCTGTGGCCCCCCAATTTCCACTGGGTAGATTCGTAGAGATGAGGACCAAGTCTTTATCTCCAGCACTAAGCTGTCTCCCAAGCTCCTGACTCATGTTTCCTAATATCATCAGACATCCCTAGTTTGGTGTCCCACAAACATGCAAACCTTAACAAGCCCCAAACACAAAGTCCTTTTTCCCCTCTGGTTTCCAGCCTCTCAACTCTCCACTCACACTCCCGTTGTTCCCAATAACGCAGTGTCATCTGTGAAGTTGACATCTAACCATCCACAAAATTGGGATCTTAGATGATTTTCATCTTTGGTCTTTCTCTCCAAATCCTCTGTCTTTCAAATCCTGTCATTCCTAATAACAACAATAACAATAAAAATAATGACAATTATTATTTATGGCTGCTATTTAATTGTTTCAACAATATTTTGAGAAAGGTACTAGCCATGGGACCTTAGGCAAGTTAACCTCTCTGAGCCTCAGTGTCTTTGTTGTGTGGAGACAAGAATTGTGTACCTCATAGGGTGGTTGTGAGGGTTACACTACGGATAACAATGGTAAAGTCTTTGGAACAATCAGTATCTTGATCGTAGCAAAGTGCTCAATAAACATTATTGCCACTAATATTATTTTTTCACTATTATTATAATTGACCCATTTCGCAGGTGATGCCCAGGTAGGTTAAGTAACTCTTCCAAGCTCACATAGCTGGGTTTTTCCAGTGTGGTTCTTCATGTCTATCCCTACTGCCATAGCATTAATTATCACTTCTCATCTAGACTTTTTCATCACCTTTTAAGTCGTCTTCTCTCCAGCCATCTCTTTGCCCACTCTCCATTTTCCACACTTAGTGCAGAGAGTTTAAGAAACATCTCAAATGCCTATATGCTTTCAGTGCTCCACCCAGATGCTCAACCCACCCAGGGTTCCATTGACAATTTCCTTATGTCACTCACCTGGTTTCTCTGTGCTTTTGCTTCCAGTGGCCTACATCTATATTCTCTTTAGAGGACTGTCCTATATCTGTACTGGGCTACTGGAACTGCTCTGCCTAAAAGCACAGAGAGGACAGGAGCTTATGACTGAAAAGTGCTGACTGAAAAGTGCTGGGGTATGAGCAGCCAGCTCCCTTGCCTTGAGATATAATTTATGCTCCAGAACTACCCTATGAGATCAGGATGAGGCTGAGACCTTACCTAAAATTGCCTGTCTTAGCTTCTGCTCTTCTCCTATTCTGTTTTCCCCACTGTCTTACCACTTTCTCCTGGCAGCCTTTTCTTCATAAATCACTTGCAAACAAACCCTTATCTGAAGTCTGCTTCTGGGAAATCTGATAAAAGACATTGGGTCTTAGGATGATATACAAGGCTCTCAGAAATTTGGCCTGGCCTCTGTCTTTAGTTTTGTAGTGCTTGACCTCTGTGAATGAGCTATGTAGTATTAGTCTTGTAGATCACCTGGAGAAGAGAGAATTTGACTCTTAGGTGAGGCATCACAGTGTAGGGCAGCCAAGAAACTCATGGCATGGTGTAGGAGACTAACCTGAGTACTGTGGAAAAGCAGGTGGGAAGAATCAGTGACTAGAGAGAGAAAGGTAATATGCAGATTCTAGTACACATTCATTGCAGAAACTTCAGAACTTCAAATACAACAAAGAAACTGAGAGTCATTTGTTTTTGTTTTGTTTTATTTTGTTTTTTAAAATATTTTATTTATTTATTTGGTTGCGCCAGGTCTTAGTTGCAGCAGGCAGGCTCCTTAGTTGCAGCTCGCTGGCTCCTTAGTTGAGGCTTGCCAGCTCCTTAGTTGTGGCATGTGAACTCTTAGTTGCGAGATGCATGTGGGATCTAGTTCCCTGACCAGAGATCGAACCTGGGCCCCCTGCATTGGAAGTGTGGAGTCTTAACCACTGTACCACCAGGGAAGTCCCCTGAGAGTCACTTGTAATCCTACCACCCATGGATAATTACTATTGATATTGATACTTTATTGCATCCCTGTTAGTTACCTATTGCTGTACAATAAATTATCCTCAAATGTAGAGGCCTAAAACAAAAGTAAACATTTATTATCTCACTTCTGTGGTCAGGAATTCAAGACCAGCTTAGCTGGGGTTCAGGCTTAGGGTCTTGGGAGGTTGCAGTTTAAGATATCAGCTGGGCCTGCAGTCAGCTGAAGGTCTGTCTGAGACTGGAGAATCCTCTTCCAAGATGACGTGCTCACAAGGCCTTTGGCAGGGGGCCTCAGTTTCTTGTCACATGAACCTCTCCCAAGGGCTGCTTGAGCATCCTCATGACATGGCTGCTAGCTTCCCCTAAAGCAAGTGATCCAAGAGAGAGCAAGATGAAATACACAAGATTTTTTATAACCTAGCCTCAGAAGTCACACACCGCTCTTTCTGAAATATTCTTTGATTACACAGGTCAGCCCTATTCATTGTTGGAGGGAACTACCCTGTAGACCATTCACCTACCCATAAACCATTCACAAGTGTGTGAATAATAGGGGGCAAGGATCATTGGGGGACCATTTTGGAGGCTGGCTATCACGATCCCCCTCCACTCTTCTTTCCAATCTTCTATTTATCTCTTTTTTACTGTACACACTATCTTTTGTGGGAAATAATACTGGTTGCTCACCCAACTGCCATTCCCTTTTTCTTCCTTGTTAACGGAGCACCAACTCATTAAGGTTTTATTTTTCAGGATTCTTAGTAGCAGACAACATAACTTTCTCTAGCAGAAAGTGATATGTGTTGCTCAAAGAATCATTGGCAGGGCTGAAGAAACATGGTCTATGTTAGAGGTAGGTAAATTATGGCCAGCAGGCTTGCTGCCAATTTTTATAAATAAAGTTTTACTAGAACACAGTCACACTCATTTGTTTACATATTGTCTCTAGTTGCTTTCACACTACAATTCAGAGTTGAGTAGTTGTGACAGAGACCATATAACCCATAAAGCTTAAAATATTTACTACTTGGCCTTTTAAGAAAAAGTCAGAATGGTAGAGTTATTATAGAAAATAGTATGGAGGTTCCTCAAAAAATTAAAAATAGAAATACCATATGATTCAGCAATACCACTTGTGGGTATATATATCCAAAAGAATTCAAGGCAGGATCTCAAAGAAATATTTGCACACCCATGTTCATTGCAGCACTACTAACAATAGCCAAGAGATGGAAGCAACCTAAATGCCCACTGACATATAAATGGATCAAGAAAATGGGACTTCCCAGGCAGTCTAGTGGTTAAGACTCCATGCTTCCAATGCAGGGGGCGATCCCTGGTTGGGGAACTAAGATCCCACATGCCACGTGGCGTGGCCAAAAAAACCTAAAAAAACAAAAACAAAGAAACAAAAAACCCAAGAAAATGTGGTACATACATACAATGGAATATCACACAGCCTTAAAAAAGAAGGAAATCCTGTCACATGCTACAACGGCAATGAACCTTGAGGACATTATTTTAAGTGAACTAAGCCAGCTACAAAACGACAAATACTATGTGATTCCACTAATATGAAGTTTCTAAATTATAAAAGTCATAGAAACAGGTAAAAAGTTGGCTGCCAAGGGCTGGGGGATGGGGGCGGGAATTCATGTTTAATGGGTAGAGTTTCAGTTTTGCAAGAAGAAAAGGTCCTAGAGATCTATTGTATATGTAAATATACTTAACACTGCTGAACTGTACACTTAAAAATGATAAAGATGGTATTATTTTTTACCACAATTAAAAAAAGTAGTCACAGAATGACTCCCCAAACCACACTGAGAACTGGAATGCCAAAGGCCCTACTGCCCATGCCACAGTCAGGATGTTGCAAGTGAGGAATCTGCTGCCACATCCAGAATCCTAACCCCTGTGCCGTGTTCACACCAGCAAGTCAGTCTTCTCTGAGTGTTGCCTCTCCTTCATATGATTCAGCTTTCATCCATAAGCTCACATGAGCATTTTGATGGGTGGAAGTTTTGATGGGTAGGAGTTTTAGCCTTCTCAGTACAGGAAAATATGCTGGAAAACCAATCCCAGTATCAACCATGACTGTCCATCAGCCTCTCCCTAGTCATTTGCCAAAGTCACATTTTCAGGTATTCCCAATTCAAAGGTAAATTCTGAATAGTCTATCTAAGTCAGTGGTTTTCAAACATTAAAATTACATGGAGGGTTTGTTAAAACGTGGATTGCTGGGCCGCACCTCCAGAGTTTATGAGTTAGAAAGTCTGGGATGGAACCCAAGGAATTGTCTTTTAAAAAAATTCCCAGTTGATGCTGGTGGCTTAAGTATCACCCTTTGAGAACCATCTCTAAGCCACTGTTTCCTAACCTTTTTCACACCCTGCCCCATCTAGATAAACTAATGTTACTGCTTAGGAGGTGACAGGCTTCAGGTCCACTCAACCTATCTGAGGGCTTTGGGGACCAATATCTTGACCTACGTGTAAATCACTCAAAGCACAAGCATACCTTGTCAGTGATTGCTTCAGGGTGGGCACATAGACGCCTTTCTGATCAGCTGAGCTGAGACGTGAAGTTCTAATGATGGCCACTGGTAAAGAGCTCCTTGCTCTTAAAAAGCTGCATAGGCAAAATAGTCCCTCTTCTTCAGGTGGGCATTACTGTGAATGCATGCTACACCTGGAACCATGTTGCAACCATGAGGAGAGTTAAGCTGATATGTTAAAGAGATGGGATGGAAAGGTGGAAAGAATTTGGGTCTTCGAAGATGTCATTAAGCTACTAATTAAACCTAAACCCATCCTTACCTCTGGGCTTCCTGTTAGCAGAGAGAATACATTTTCCTTACGCACTTATATTCTTTATTCCTTACAAATAAATAGGACTCAGCATTCTTCGCTATTTTCAGCCAAAGGTAATCTAATTTATATGCATTTCAAACTGCTTTTGGCTTAGATTTCATGAACACTTTTTCCTGTCATTTGATATTTTTCTACATCATCAAACAAAATGGTTGCATAACACTTGTGTTGAAATGTATTTAACAATCCCTCTTGAGAATTCTCTGGTGGTCCAGTGGTTAGGACTCCACTTTTCCACTGCAGGGGGCATGGGTTTGATCCCTGGTAGGGGAACTAAGATCCCTCATGCTGTGCGGCTCAGCAAAAAAAAAAAAAGAAAAAAAATCCCTCTTATTAGATATTTAGATTTCCCATTTTTTATTATTACAAATCATGCTATGATAGACATCCATGTCCATAAGTCTTTGCACACATTCATAATTATTTCCATAGGATAAACTTCTATGGGTAGACTTGTAAGATTAAAAGGTAAGCACTTTTTAAAGTCTTACAATATATATTACTAAGGTTTCCAGAAAGGTTGTACCAATTTAACTCCCACCAAGAGTGTGGGAAAGTTTTCATTTCCTCATATCTTCACCAACACTGGGTATTATACAGTCTCCTGTGCTGGAGGAGCCCCCTCAGGCTCATCTCTGGGGCTTCACTCCTCTCCAACTGCACTCTCTCCTCCTAGATGATCCTATTGGATCCATTGGTTTTATTTATTTTTTAAAATATTTATTTTATTTATTTATTTTATTTGGTTGCACAGGGTCTTAGTTGCGGCTGGCATGCTCTTAGTTGTGGCAGGCGGGCTCCTTAGTTGCAGCTTGCTGGCTCCTTAGCTGTGGCATGTGATCTCTTACTTGCGGCATGCAGGTGGGATCTAGTTCCCTGACCAGAGATCGAACCCAGGCCTCCTGCATTGGGAGCGCAGAGTCTTAACCACTGCACCACCAGCGAAGTCCCTCCATTGGCTTTAAATATTATATAGCACTGATGACTCCCAAGTGTGTAGCTCCAGCCCAGTCCTCCTCCCTGAGCCCATGTAAATGAATCTGGATGAAGCTATCCAATTGTTCCCTCTTGAGATGTCACAGATAGAAGTCTCCCAGACTGTCCTCCATCCCAACCCTCCTCCATTCTTCCCATCTATGGAGTGGCCCCTCACCTACCTGGCTTCCCAAGCTCCAAACCCAAAAGCCTTCCTTGATTTCTCCCTTTCCTTTATGCTCCATATACAGCCCGTTAGCAAACCCTGTCATTTTATCTTCCAAGGATATTTTGAATTGGCCCCCTTATCTCCAATTCTACTGCTCTCACCCCAGGCCAAGCCACCATCTTCCATCTGAACTACTGTAACTCCTCCCTGTTCTGTTTGCTTTACCCTTGACTCCTCCAGTACATTATCCACATGGCAACAGAGTGATCATCTTAAAACAGAAATGAGATCATGTTATTCCCCTGCTCGTACCCTCTAATGACTTCCTATTATACTTAGAAACCCTGTTCCATCTGGGCCCCTCATGACCTCTTCCTCAATCTCATTTCATCACATTCTTCCTCCTACATTCCACATCCCAGTCACACCAACTGCTTTTCAATTTCTCAAACATGACATGCTCTTTCCTGTCTCAGGACATTTATACTTGCTATTCCTCTTTCTAGAATGGTCTTTTCCCAGCTCTGCATAACTGGCTTCTTTGAGTCTCGGCAATAATGTCCCCTCTTTAGTCCTTCTTTACCACTTTACCTAAGATGGCCCCCCAACCTGGATTATAGTCAGCCCCTTTTATTGTTCCTTTTTAGCACTTACCACAGACACACATATTATTTACTTGCTGGTTGCCATTTCATGTCTTAGAACACAAGTCTACTGGGTACCAGGAGCCCAGCCAGACATTGGGTATACAATTATTTCTCTTCTGACCTCCCATACTTACCAGTATGTAGGCTCACTGGGGCAGATGAGGTGATATTTGTCAATGATGTCTAGCCCAGTGCCTGCCAGGTAACATGTGACCAGTGAAGAGTGGCTATACTAACTTATATCAGATGTAAGTGGTGCAGCCAACAATTTGGGCACAAAGGACCTGAATTCCAAGTGACCTTATATAACTGGAGACCTTATCGAAAACAAAGAGAATGAAATTTAATATGGACGGAGTGTAAACATAGTCCATGGAAAGAATGAGTGTGTGATATTACGGCTCAAAACAAATTGTGGGCTCAGTTCTACAGCTAGACTAGGCCTCTTATACTAATAGGTATTTTGTATTTGTAAAGGGCTATGAAAAACATTTGCAGAAAACATGTTCACAGTAATTATATCATTTAATCCTTATACCCACCTAGGTGGTAGATAGAGTAGACAGAATTGTCTTGAGTTTGCATAATAGGACACCCACGTGTAGCTTGGTTAAATGGTTTCCCCAAGGTCATTCAGCAAGGCAGAGATGGGGCAGGGACCCTGTGCCTTTTCTCTAAGGCTGCAGGAATAGTATGTCACATTTATCCTAGGACTAAAGAATATTCCAAATCAAACCTTCACATCCTACAGTATATATATACACATCCCTGTTTCCTAAAGTGCACATTCCTGGAGACAATAACTTGTATCAGTTCACCTTCTTGGGCCTGACCTTTTGCCCCAGAACCCACTCTAGACTGGGGCTTCATTGCCACTTTCTTTTGGAGATGGACCATGTTATTTAAAATGGGGACTACCCAATTTATTGGATATAAATCTGTTAACTGGATTTTTTTCTAAGTCTAGTTGTTGCATTTACTTAATAAAGACTTTTTGTAGTGTACATACAGAAAAATGCACATATTACAAGTGTGAAGCTTAATGAAATCTCACAAAGTGAATATGCTCGTGTGCCTAGCACCCAGATCAAAGCAAAGAATGTGGCCAGCTCCTCGGAAGATCCTATGGTCTTCTCTTTAATCATTATCCCCCGACAGGGTGACAGCATCCTGAATTCCAACAGCTTGGATTAGTTTTGCTTCTTTTCTACTTTATATAATTACTGATGGATTTTTATTCTTTTTCCATTTTTTCCCCAAAGACTAAGTGTCTCCATGAGGGTCTAGGTTCAAATGACTCCCTTATTGAATAAAGTTCTATTTTATTTTTACCCAGCATTTGAGGCTTTTTGTGTTTTACCTCTAATTTGTGTTTCTCTCTTAGCTTCCAGTTCTCCAGGAACCTGGGAGTTAATCCTGAGTCTTTCTCTCCCTTCACATTTCACCTTCCATCAGTGGCCACACTCCATTGGTTCAGTCCAACAGCTGAGATCATTAAGTACTTACTGAGCATCTACTGTGTGGCAGGCACTATTTTAGCTGCATGCAGAGTTATATAGATCAAGATCTCTGTCCTGGAGGAGCTGACAGTTAGTGAGGCAGGGCAGTGAGACAGAAAAACAAATCATTTCTATATAAGTCCAGTCTAAATACTAGGAAGTACCCCAGGCTACACTTACACCAGCTGAGGGGCTCAAGAGAGGTTTCTAGGAGAGGCTAAGGTGAGACTTAAAGGATGAGCAAGAATGATCCAGAAGAAAGAGTAAGATGTCCAAGCAGAAGGAACAGCTAAGCCCCTGAAGGGCTTTTGAGGGGAAAACAGAAACAGACACAACCACACTCCCCCCGCCCCCACCCCTAGTGTTTGAAGCAGGCAGGAGGAAAAGGAATCTGAGAAGGAGACAGAAAAAAAATGGTCAGAGATGTAGAAGAACCAGTAGGAAATGCAGCCACAAATCCAAGGAAAGAGAGCTTTTCTTGAGGGAACATAGCACTAGCTATGCCAAATGCCTCCAGAAAGTTCTAGTAACATGCGTACAGAAAAGATCCCTTGGATTGTGCAGTTTGGAGGAAATGGCTAATCTACCTGGGCAGTTTCAGAGGAAAATAGGGACAGAACCAGATTGCCAGAAGATGAAGAAAGGAGGGATGTCAGGATGAGGAGACAGGCACTGGAGGCAGCTCTTTCCAGAAGCTGAGCTGAGAAGGGGAGAGAGGTACATGAACTGGGAAGGAGGCAGGTTTTAGAAAGGAGTGGTCAGCGCCGGAATGCAGGGCAGGAGGACAGCTGAGGGAGGGAGGCCTCAGAGGGCTCTTTAGTCCAGAGGCTGGGAAGAGGGGTCCCCCCAGGGCACATCGGGTTTTGGATAAGAAGAGGGAACACACTGCTCATGAATGGTGTCCTGGGAGCAGGAAGCAAGTAGGGGCTATGGACAGATAGATAGGGAATTTGAGGTTGATGGGGGTGGGGATGGGTAAGAAAGTTCACCTGTGAGGGACTTATAAAGGGTGGTCTTTGTCCTTTTGTATCTGACTTCTTTCACTTAGCCTAATGTCTTCAAGAATCACCCTGGTTGTAGCACATATCAGAATTTCATTCCTTTTTAAGGTCAAAAAATATTCTATGTATAGGTATACCATAAGATGATATCTTTATCACCAGGCTGACCACTAAGAGAGACAGCTGTGGGTACCAGCAGTCAGGTAACAGTGTCCTCAAGGTACAAGGAGAGGCTGGGAGTGCAGATGAGAAATCTGCAAGGAGTCAGCAGATAAGAGGCTAAGGCTGCCTCGGCAGGAGGGCTGAGCTTGGTGGAGAGAATACCAGTGTCTTTGTGGCTGACAGGGCTGGGCTTCAGCTGCGCTGGGTGTGGGGGTGAGGGGGGTTGAGGAGGGAGGGATCTGAGGTCAGGAGGGGCTACTGAGCAAAGGGGGACATGGAGGAGGCTGAAGGGGCAGGGGACATGTCTCCTTGAGCATCCTCAGCCATAAATCCCTGTGCTCTCCAGTGTGTGTTTGTGTCAGGTAAATTCTCTGAACTTGTATTCTGGGTTAAGGGTGCATGCATTTAAACAGATATTTTAACAGATATATGTGCATCTAAACAGACAGATATCTCTAAATCTTATTCCAGAAAGGGCAGACCAATTTAGACTTCCTCCCACAGATTTTGAGAGTATTCATTTCCCTTTGCCATAACCAACCTTGGATGTTATTAATCTTTGCCAATCTGATAGGTGGAAAATGATGCAATGATGACTAAATTTTTGTTCCTTTTTGGGGAATAGAGGCCCCAGTCCTCACAGAAGGACTGGGTCGTGTTCTGTAGTGATCAACCACTAAGCACACGTCCCTCCAGGCCTCAGGCTAGCTCTTTCCTGCCTGCTCACCACCTGGATGTTGGTATTCTCGGTTTGCCGACCTCAGTTCCAGACTCCAGAGAGATATTGGAAATAAATATTGTAAAGATAGCCTCGAGCTACAATTACCTCTCAAAAATAAAACAGCCTGGAAATGACAGAAATTTCAATCAAATTATCCAGGTCACAAAATGTTCTTGATAAATTCTGCTGATTTAGTTTAGAGAATGGGGGTGGGGAGGAGGAAAAAACCCTGCTTGTACCAGCTCTAATAGGAAAGGAAAATGAATAGGAAATAAAAGGAAAAGGAAATGAATAGGAAAATATTCATGTATTTTTTGAATTAATAGTTAATTGATGATAAAAATAATTATATATAAATATGGATGTATTCAAGCACTAAATAAGCATTTTAATCCTCACAAAAACCCTGGCAATGTTAAGTCAGGGTCAGCCTCTGACATCAACTCCAGTCTGCCAGCAGTAAAAAGTAGTACTTTGTACAGAAAAAAAAGAAAAGCAGCTGGAGACGACAGAGATGGATCTTGAATGCTGTCCTGGGAAACAGTCTATATTCTGTTTCTTTTTACCCAGTTGTTCTGTAGACCAGGAGGCCCTGAAGAATTTCTAGGAGGGGTGTCAGGTGGTCAGTTCTGTGCTTTGACATGATTACAAGGATGGCTTTGGGAGAAACTCTTGAGGCCAAGAGGCCAGAGAGAAGCTTTTTCAACAGTCTGAGGAAGAACAAGTGAGGGTTTGGGATGGTGGACACAGAGAAGAGAATTCCAGACACACTTGCCCACTCCAGTTGACCATAGGTGACAGTCAAAGTTGATTTCAAAGTTTCTGGTGGCAAAATGAGAAACCCCAGATAGAAGCAAGTTTGTGAGAAGAGAATAATGAGTTCAGCGGTGGAGGTGCCATATTTAAAATTCCTGGGGACTTCCCTGGTGAGAAAACTCCATGTTCCCAATGCAGGGGACCCGGGTTAGATCCCTGGTCGGGGAACTAGATCCTGCAGGCCGCAACTAAGGGTTTGCATGCTGCTACTAAGAAGTCCGCATGCCACAATGAAGATGCCTCAACGAAGACCTGGCGCAGCCTAAATAAATAAGTAAATAAATATTAAAAAGAAAAATTCTAGAAAAAACAAATTCCTGGATAATATCCAGGAGAAGTTATCTGGAGGATAATTGGAAATGTGTGCCTAGAAGCTCAGAAAGATGTCTGTCTGGTCTGGAGAGAGATTTGGGAGTCATGAGGAGATGGCTGATCTTTGGAGAAGGACAGGGCAGGGGAAAAGATGGAGAGAAAGGAGATACTAAGGAAAACAAACATTTTTAGAGGTGAGCATAGGTAACTCTTACATCACTGAGAGGGAAGTGGCGGGGGGGGGGTGTAGGAAAATTGCAAGACCCAGTGGTATTATTGCTAGAGAAGAGTTTTGAGAAAGAGGGAGAAGTCAATGGAATGTTATAGAGCCATCAAGGAAGAAAAGGACTGCAAACAGGTAACTGGATTTGGCAACTAGAAGGTCACTGGTGACATCGAAGAAAGCAGAGAGTGACAGCACCTGAGGAGTGATGGGGAGGACAGGAAGGAAGACAGGCAGGAAGGTGGGAGAGGCCAGGACAGAGGAAGTTTTTTTAGGATAGAGAAAATCTGTAAGTGAGGGAGAGGGAGACCCTGAGGATGCAACAGTTAGCTCTCCTGTTTCTGCGCTCGGGCTTTCTCTAGTTGCGGCGAGCAAGGTCTACTCTTCCTTGCGGTGCTCAGGTTTCTCACTGCAGTGGCTTCTCTTGTTGCAGAGCACGGGCTCTAGGCGCGCAGGCTTCTGTAGTTGCGGCTAGCGGGCTTTAGAGCTCAGACTCAGTAGTTGTGGCTCACGGGCTTGGCTGCTCCCTGGCATGTGGGATCTTCCCGGACCAGGGCTCCAACCCGTGTGCCCTGCATTGGCAGGTGGATTCTTAACCACTGCACCACCAGGGAAGTCCCGTTAACTTCTTTTATCTGAGATCTCTCATCCCTGGCTGAATAAAACACTTAGTACCTCCTTTGCGGCTCCACACCGACACGCCCCTCCCCCGAGCCCCCCACACCCCCCGCCGAAAAAAAAGTTTGGCTGGAAAAGGCTCTCTCTGGTATAGGAGGATGGTAGAGATGTTAGATGGACAGGGCAGTGTGAATTTTTCTCTAGGTGCTGGTCACAGAATTTTTGTCCCTTATTTTCTCCATCTTCAATGTGAATCAAAACACCTGGTCTTCCAGGGTATACTGAATTTTACAAGCCAACTCTTGTATTTTAAAAATACAAGTTATTAGAGAAGTAAATAGGATGACATTATTGATTCTCAAAGACTTGGACCACATCTCTCTATTTTATAAAATTCCCACAGTTGATGGTCACTCCCCCGCCCCCCATCGATATCTGTGATATCTATAACATCGAGTCCCCCAAACTGTGTAAAACAGGCAGAAAACTCTGATGATAAAATCTGCTCCTCCCCATGTAAGGTCAGACACCGTCCACGGTTCTTTAGCTCTATCGAGTTGCTTGGGGCACTAGTCGGTTATTACTCGGTTGTAATAGCAACTAGACTGTGGCCTCAAGATGGAAAGTGCTATGAGAGTGCTAATTATTAGGTTTTTGTTTGTTCATTTGTTTGGCCATGTGTTCAGATAGTCTTCAGTAGTGGCTCTCAAAGGGTGAACCCCAGAGAACAGCATTATCATCACCTGGGAACTTGCCAGAAATGCAAAATCTGGAGCCTCACTCCACACCTCTGGCCTCAGAAGCCCTGGGGGTGGGGCCCAGCCACGTGCATCTTGAGGCAGTTAAGGTGAAGTTGCGACGCGCTAAAGATTGAGGGCCACGGATTTACCTGAGGCCTTTCCGCTCAGCCGCCCTTACCCAGCGGCATCACCAGGGGGCTTTTTAGAAATGCAGAATTTCGGGCTGCACCCTGACCCACGGAATCAAAACCCGCATTTAAACACGACCCTCAGGAGAGTCTGAGAAGCCTCGGTCTATATTACTGTGTTTGTATAATGTAATGAGGATCTCTTCCCCAGTAAGTTAAAAAACCTGACAGCCTAACTGGAGAAACGGTGAAAGTGCCTTGACATCCAAACCACTGAGCCCAAGGCGCCGCAAATTGCTTATCTTCACCGAGAAATGACAGGGCTCGGTGTCAGGCTGGGTAAAAAGGGGGTACGAGGAGGGGGAGACTCCGGGCGAGCACTCTGTATTCCAGGTGTGTCTCCAGAAGCAGGTGTGACTGGAAGGCACGAGAAGGGGGGCGATTTCCACGCAGGGGGGCGGGAAATAAAATGAACGTGGCGGGCGGAGAGGACGACGAGGGGGGGCGCCTGGGGTGCCAAGCGGCTCGCCTAGCTTAGCAGGCGCTGAGGGGGAGCCCCTCCCTCGGGGGAGGCCAGAGGGCGGGGGTCTGGCGCGGAGAGGGAGGTGGGTCCGGGCCGGCGCGGGGGCGGGCGGCTCTGCGGCTCCCCGCCCCTGGCCCGCCCCTCCGCGGCGCCATTTTGCAGGCGGCTGTTGCTGGGACCGTAGGCTGCGGCGGTTACTGCGGAGCCGAGGCGTGGCGGCAGGACGGGAGCCCAGCGGTCTGCAGCCAGGTGAGAGCCGGGCCGCCGCGCCCCCCGCCCGTCCCGCGGGCCGCACCTGCTGGGCCTGGCCGCGAGGGGCCCGCCGCGCCCACGAGGCCGGCCAGGCACGGCCCCCGCGCGCTGTCAGCGGCGCGGCCTGCGCCCCCACACCCCGGCCCGTCTCCGGGGTCCCCCGACCACTCTGACCGCGGGGGCCCGGGATGCCCGGCGACCCGCAGCCCCGCCGGGCCCCCGGGCGCTCACCCCTGCCTGCGGCCGGAGCCGCCGTGCGCTCGGGCCCTGAGGCCGCGCTGCGGGGAGGCGAGTGGGGTCCCCCGGGGACCCGGTCCCCGCCGCCTCCCTCCCGGCCCTCGGCCCGCGCGGCCTGGGGTCGCTCTCTGGTCGGCCCTCCGCAGGCGGTGCGCGCGGGCATCTCCGTGCCCCCAGGAATGCAGGGCCATCAAGAGGGGCAGCGGAGGGGGGTGCCTTTTACATTTTTGCCTTCTTTCTCCCCTACAATGGCTGCGCCGAGTATTTAGGAGCTCTCGCTCCGACCCCAGGGCCTTTCTGTCTGGCCAGTTCCCCGGGGGTCGCGGTACCCCTTGTTGCCACCTTGCTGGGAAGAGAAATTGTCATTTTCGAGTGTGACTAGTTTATGGGCGCAGAATTTTCTCCTTCCTATGACTCTAGATGTCCCTTTGATGGGCAGCTGATAGGGATTCGGCCTACAGGCTGGGGGTTTTAAGCATGACTGATGGGAAATTCTTGATTGTCAACCCAAAGGGTAAGTGAAGGCAACTGCAGGTGGAAGAAAGTCACTTATAAGGGATTTCTGGGTCTGAGGCATTATAAGTTGCTGACTACTTTTAGTCGTGCAGTGATGGGAGAGAGGAGGGGGAAGATGCTGTCCCTGCTGATATTTGGACGTCTGTGTGCAGAGAAGGCTGGGCAGTGTGAGGACGTGCACAGTCTGGTTTGAGCTGTCATTAATTGGCATGTGATCTCCCTCACCCAGTTTCTTCCTCTCTGAAGCCAGAGGTTAGAATCACGGATGGTTGGAACATTTTAATTTTTATATTTTTGCATTTGAATGCTGTTGGACTGGGGCCTCGCCCTTCCAAGCTGTCTAGACCTGCCTTTTCACCTTTGCATATGACTTGGCCCACTTGGCCCCTGAAGGTGAGCCTGGTGAGATTTATAAAAAGGGCCTTTTGGCTCAGAAATTCTGAATTCTGTACAGGGTCATGGTTGACTCTATCAGGGTCACTTGTGAACCTATCACTACTGGTCTCTTTTCACTCATCCAAAATTTAATAGCTTTTGGGCACCTGCCTTTTAGAAGCCCAACAGTGGGTGTGCACAGTGTAAGCCCTCATGACACACCTGTTAGTTAAAAGGGGGTGAGTAGGTGTGTCCAGCTGACAATCTGTTTCACCTGACAGCCTGAACATGAGCTATCTGCTTTCTAGACTATATCGTTGCCAAAATGGTGACCAGCTTCTTTCTTTGAATACCAGGGCATTTCTCTTTTGGTTTCTTTGCTTGGAGTGGGGAGTGATTTTTTTTTTTTTAAAGAAACTAGGTATTTCAATAACTTTTCATAGTAGTTCCCCCCCGCTCCCAAAGATGGTTTTGTGGCAGTTGTGTTTTCTGAATGTGGCACAGTCAAGCCGAGTTTTAATGTCTGTTAGGATGTTTCAAAAATGCTTATGAAAGTACCTGTCTAGAATATTGGATAGGGTTTTGCTAGGTTTCATGCCACACTGCCTATCTGGTTTGTGTAGCAAAGGCTAGTGGATTTATAATAGCATTGCAGAAATGAGTTAGATGTACATCAGCTAATTTGGTGACAAGTGCTGTTAATCCAAATATTATTGACTAAAACCCAATCTTTTGCCTTCAAGTAGCCTAAGGTCTAGTGTGTTGGATACTGGAAATCCTGAGTTGGTTATTGCCACCATCTTCAGTGTCTCCAGAGACAAACCTGGGATCCATTTGGGTACTCATTTCTGGCATCACTGGTGACTTAAGGGTTTTTCCCATTATGGTTAAGGGAATTAAAAATCATCAGTCATAATTTGCAATTATATAGTGCTTTGTACTTGTAAATGAGAGCTTTTTAAAAACTTATTTTTATTTAATCCTCTTATGCTGTTTTATTTATTTATTTATTTATTTATTGGCTGTGTTGGGTCTTAGTTGCTGCGCGCGGGCTTTCTCTAGTTGCGGTGAGCGGGGGCTACTCTTTGTCGCCGTGCTCGTGCTTCTCATTGGGGTGGCTTCTCTTGTTGTGGAGCACAGGCTCTAGGCGCGCGGGCTTCAGTAGTTGTTGAACGTGGACTCAGTAGTTGTGGCTCACAGGCTCTCGAGTGCAGGCTCAGTAGTTGTGGTGCACGGGCTTAGTTGCTCTGCGGCATGTAGGATCTTCCCGGACCAGGGCTCGAACCCGTGTCCCCTGCATTAGCAGGCGGATTCTTAACCATTGCGCCACCAGGGAAGTCCCTCATGCTATTTTAACTTAAACATTTTGCAGTCCTTCTCTGACCTGTTTCCAGGCCTTGCCTAAAAAACTCCCAACATGCTAGTCTGTTCCCAGTGCCAGGTAACCTCATTAATTCATTTTCATTCCCTGCTGTTTTTCCAGTTATTCTCTCCCCAGAGGGCCTGAGTCTGGGCTTGCTTTCTTTCTTTTGCTGGGGAGCATTCCTGCTTCAGGTTAAGCTGTGAGCTACTACTAAGCGGTTTAAACTGGTCCTTTGTGCTCCTTATGGCACTCTCTTCATTTTCTCCCTGGCTTTGCTATTTCTGGCCTGTTGTTTTGTCACCGGTTCTAGGTTGTTGTCTCTGTAAGAATTGAGGTCTGCTTGCAGCTTATGCTTTTCACAGGCCTCCCCACATTTAACACATGTATTGACTGCTGACTGTGTACCAGGTAACTACCTTGGTGCTCCAGATGCTGCATGGAAATTTCTTCCCCACACAGAGCTCACACTCTAGTGTGGAGGCAGACAATGAGACTTTGTGCTGTGAAGAAGAATCTGGCAGGATTGGGGGTATTAAGTGTTGCCGTGGGAGCTGAAATTGTAGGAAATGTAGAACGGGAAGCTCTGAGTCATCTTTGAGTGAAGATGTGAAGGAAGTGAGTCATATGGATATCTGGGGGAAGAGCATTGCCGTGGAGGAAACTGCAGATGCAAAGGCCCTGAGGCAGGAGAAAGAGAGAATGACTGAGATCTGAAAGACAATGGGAGTTGAATCATTTAAGGCTGCGTGGCACCTAGGAAGGCCTGTAGATTTTACTTTGAGGCTGGGTAGGAGCCATTGGAGAATTTTGAATAGAGGAGGGATAGAGACATGCTGGTTGTTGATGTGTGAGAATAGAATGAAGTCAGGGTGAGCAGGGTAGGGCTGCAGGACAGGCAGCTAGTACAGGGCTGAAGATGGTGATTGAGTGGAGGTGGGTGCCGGTGGGGTGGTGGTGAGAAGTGTCGGATTGTGAGGTGGGGCTGAGGAGATTGCTGATGGACCGTCTGTGGGGGGTGAGAGAGGGAGTTGAGGGCAACGTCAGGGTTTCTGGCCTAAGCACCTAGAAGGAAAGTGGCTGCCCCAGGAGCCACATCCACATGATATGTTAAGTTGCCATGCCAACCTGATGCAACTAAATGCAGTGGTAAGGAGAGGGTGGATGTTTGGGGGAGGTCTTCTTCCATGGAAATGTAACTCTTCTTGGGAACTTCTCATTGTCCTTTGTCTTAATTCTCTCTTCTGACCTCAGGCAGGTAAGTCCCTCACCTCAAGTCTAGGTGGCCTCTAAGACCCTCCTTGAAAATTTACCCCATGAGGGAAAGTTCCATCTACTTGTTTTTTCATAACCATCTTTTGCTTTACTTCATATTTTTTGTTGTTGTTGTTGTTATGCAGGCCTAAAATCTAAAGGTAACACAAAAAGCGAAAATTTGGATTCATCAAAAATGGCCTCTGACAAGTCCCTACGTCTTGGGAAGTGTGGTAGACATGATTTGCATATATACTATATACAGAAATATCTAAGTATTCAAGTGTAATGGGTACAGTAGTGGATACTGCATAGGCTCATGGAGGATCATACTTAGGACTTCAATCAAGTAGTCTCACTGCCTGTGAACTTTTCAGCAACTTAAGAGTGCAACTCGCAGCCTCTTCCTGTTGGCCATGGTCTTGACTCCAGTTCTTCCTTCATCATTGTTTCTCTGTACCCTTGATGAGTTCTTCAGTCTCCTCCTTCAGTGAGGGGCTCAGGGTTGCACTGGGCCTCATGTTGCCTGGTTGCCACAAACCATGGCTTTTTATGGTCTGTGGTCCAGAAAGCCTTCTTTATTCACGGGTTCTTTCCACAGGTTTTTCCCAAAGCAGCTGATCCTTCCGTCTCCTTGTGTCACTTGCCCTGGGGCATCTCAATGAGTGCCTGGTGGAGGTTCACCCATCTGGGTGGCCACCTCTCTCTCATTTATGTGCATGTGACTCTTACAGAGTTGAATCTTCCCATCTTCTAAGTTGAACTCAAGAGCAGTTTAAAACTCTTCTCTCCAGGAACCTCTCTAAGCAGTAGAGGGGACCCAAGAAAGACTAGACAGTGAGCCCCATGTGATAGGACCAGTGCAATAATGATGGTGCCAATGGGTATTGACTATGTGCTGAACACTTGAGGTCACTATTGTTGGTTTCAACAGCTGGCAGCCAACGTGGTTCTGGTCTGCATCTTATCAGTGAAGGAACTGGAACTTGATAAACTTTTCTAGTTTAACTCTTGGGTCTTGAATTCTGCTCTTAATGCTCCAATAAACCTTGGGACCCTCAATGATAGAATGCTATTCCCAAGTCTTGCCTGAAGGTCTGTGTTTCTTAGCTCCTGTTGGCATAGAAGAGTGCAGAGAAACTAGTGTCAGTTGGTCAACAGGTGCTTTGCCTAGCACTTCCTGTGTTTATTAATGGCATTTAATCACAGCAGCCCTATGGAAATAGGTATTACTATTCCCATGTTACATCTGAGGATGCTGAAGTTGGTGGTGGGCAGCTCCTTGCCCAAGGTCATAGTAGCTGAGTCAGAATTTGACCCAGGGCTGGCCTGATTGCCATGCTCCTTGGGTGGGTGTGGGGGAGGGGGAGGTGGGAGTGGCATGAGTAAAGGTGGAGGGGCTTGTGAGAGGGGTTGAATGTGTCAGGATGGTTGGAGGGAGGCTGAGGATGAGGTAGGTGGAAAGGGTGTACAGAGCTTAAAGGTCCTTTTGATACTATATTATGGGGCTTGAATTTTGTCTGGAAGACCACCAAGAAATTCCCAGAAGGGAGTGACTTGTAGAGATGTGCATTGTAGGAAACTCTGGGGCAGTGTGGAGGGTACATGCTGAGGCTGAAGGAGAACAGATCCTCCTCGCTTTCTCCTGCCTCCTCTTATCCATCCTGTTGTTCATTCCAGTCTCAGTGTTTTTTTCTCTGCACCCCAGCTTGGGTCCTTTGTTCCTTCCTTTCCGTCATTTATTCCTGCAGGATCCTCCCACAACCCCCTACCCCAACACATGCACATTTCTTTTATACAGGCTTCCTTTGAGGTGGCTTCCCTTTGTTCAAGTGAAGACATACATGCCCCAGCGTTAATTAAACCTGCATTAACTTTTCCATTCTGGACCAAGGCTTCATTACAGAGTTCTTGGTATAATGACTCTGTGGATGGTCTTCTCCCCCGCTTCTGATGAAAAGCACTGCTTGAAACGCTGTTTCTCACAATTCCGCTGTAGTTGGGATTTCAGTCTCCAATTCGGTGTGGCTTTCTTGTCCCCTCTGCAGTGCTGGCTTAAATTCTTTGCTGTCTCCAAAGGCATATCACCTGGTTGGGAGTACAGCCTCTTCCTTGTCTAACATGATAGATCTTAAACTTGAGAGTTTCTCATTCAGAAGGTCTGGGATGGGGCCTGGTCTGCATTTCTAACCAGTTCCCAGATGATGAGGATGCTGCTGATTGGGGAACCACCAGCACCTGTTTTTGTAAATCAGGTTTCACTGGGACATAGTCATGCCCATTCAAGAGACCATATGACCTGCAAGCCTAAAATATTTGCTATCTGGCTCTTGTAGAAAGTTTGCTTATCCCTGCTTCATAGTAATACTTATGTGGTCAGTGCTGAAAAGTTTGAGTTCAGGACTTCCCTGGTGGTCTAGTGGTTAAGACTCTACACTGCCAATGCAGGGGGCGTGGGTTCCATCCCTGGTCGGGGAACTAAGATCCCACATGCCGTGTGGTACAGCCAAAAGACAAAAAAAGTTTGAGTTCATGTTTTATTATCAAGAGCTCTTCCTTTTTTTTAAAATTAATTAATTAATTTATTTTGGTTGCGTGAGCTCTTGAGGCACGTGGACTCTTAGTTGCGGCATGCAGATTCCTTAGTTGTGACACACGAACTCTTAGTTGCTAAATGCATGCAGGATCTAGTTCCCCGGCCAGGGATCGAACCCCGGCCCCTTGCATTGGGAGTGCGGAGTCTTACCCACTGGACCACCAGGGAAGTCCCTCAGGAGCTCTTGCTATATTAAGACATTGCTTCACAAATTATTCCATAGAAGTATGATACGGGGGAATATATGCATATTTTGAAGTGTTAGGGACTATAAAAAGCATGACACTTTTAAGTCTTTTTATCTAAAATTAATGTAAAGTTTATATTCTATTCCAGAAACATCAGTGCTTGGTTTAACATGAAACACTTTTCCTCCCTAATCTTTGAGTAAAGTTGATGCTGCTAGACGTGTTACATTTGATCCTGCTTTCACTTTGTTTGAGAAATATGCTATTAAGATTTGCATCTTTTAAACAAATGCTAGAGAGGGTGTGGAGAAAAGGGAACCCTCGTACACTGTTGGTGGGAATGTAAGTTGGTGCAGCCACTATGGAAAACAGTATGGAGGTTCCTCAGAAAACTAAAAATAGAATTACTGTACAATCTAGCAATCCCACTCCTGGGCATATATCTTGACAAAACTATAATTCAAAAAGATACAGGGGGGCTTCCCTGGTGGCGCAGTGGTTAAGAATCCGCCTGCCAGTGCAGGGGACATGGGTTCGAGCCCTGGTCTGGGAAGATCCCACATGCCATGGAGCAACTAAGCCCGTGAGCCACAACTACTGAGCCTGTGCGTCTGGAGCCTGTGCTCCGCAACGAGAGAGGCCGCGATACTGAGAGGCCCGCGCACCGCGATGAAGAGTGGCCCCCGCTCGCCGCAACTGGAGAAAGCCCTCGCACAGAAACGAAGACCCAACACAGCCAAAAATAAATAAATAAATAAATTTATTAAAAAAAAAAAAAAAAGATACAGGGACTTCCCTGGTGGTCCAGTGGTTAAGAATCTGCCTTCCAATGCAGGAGACACGGGTTCGATCCCTGGTCAGGGAACTAAGATCCACATACTGCGGGACAGCTATGCCTGCGCTCCACAGCTATGCCCGCGCTCCGCAACTACTGAGCCCACGTGCTCTGGAGCCCGTGTGCCACAACTAGAGAGCCCACACGCCACAACTAGAGAACCTGTGCGCCACAACTAGAGAGCCCGTGTGCCGCAACTACTGAGCCTGCGTGTTCTGGAGCCCCTGCGCCACAACTAGAAAGAAGCCCGTGCACTGCAACAAAAGACCCCACATGCTGCAGTGAAGATCCTGTGTGCTGCAACTAAGACCCAACATGGATAAATAAATAAGTAAATAAATAATTTTAAAAATTAAAAAAAAGATACGTGTACTCCTATGTTCATAGCAGCACTGTTCACAGTAGCAAAGACATGGAAGCAACCTAAATGTCCATCGACAGATGAATGGATAAAGAAGATGTGGTACATATATACTATGGAATACTAGTCAGCCATAAAAAAGAACAAAATAATGCCATTTGCATCAACATGGATGCACCTAGAGATTATCATGCTAAATGAAGTAAGTCAGAAAGAGAAAGACAAATATCATATGATATCACTTATATGTGGAATCTAAAATACGGCACAAATGAACTTATCTGTGAAACAGAAACAGTCTCATAGACATGGAGAACAGACTTGTGGTTGCCAAGGGGGAGGAGGGGGTAGAGGAGGAATGGAGTGGGAGTTTGGGGTTAGTAAATGCAAACTATTACATATAGAATGGATAAAAAACAAGGTTCTACTGTATAGCACAGGGAACTATATTCAATATCCTGGGATAAACCATAATGGAAAAGAATATAAAGAATGTGTATATGTGTATAACTGAGTCACTTTGCTGTACAGCAGAAATTAACACAACATTGTAAATCAACTATACTTCAATAAAAAAATAAATTTAAAAAATTTGCATTTTTTGGTCATAAGTTGTGAATATATGCTGTATGCTTTGAATTCAAATCTGTCAGTTGTTTATCCTTCCCATGCCTTCTCTATCCCAAGATTTTATAAATATGCACGTATATTTTCTCTTAGTTCTTTTTTTATTTTATTTTATTTTCTTTTTTTTTCTTTTTTTTTTTTTTTTTTTTTTTTTTTAATATTCAGCTATAATTAGTATTTGTATTAGAGTATGGTATGAAGTAAGGATTTTTTTTCTCTACATTAATTCCAACACCATTTATTCATTAAATCATTCTTTTCTTATTAACTTATTAACCATAACCATATGCTGAATCCTTATATCTGTCATGGGACTTATTGTGTTATTCCATTTATCTGTGTATTCCTTAGCCATGACCTTGCTATTTTCATCATAATAATCACTTTATAGTAGGCTTTACTATGTGATAGTGCCTATGCTCAATTTTTTTCCCAGTATGTTTCAGTTTAGGGTTTCAAAATAACTTTTAATGGGCAGTTTCATTGAACGTTTGTTAATTTGGGGAGACTTTTCATCTTTATAATATTGAATTGTTCTGTCCATAAACAAATCTTTTGATTCATACAGATCTTTAATAGCTCTCATTTTTTAGATTCTTCCTAATGTATGGTCTACAGATCACTTATTGATTGCTCTTTATTTTAAAATACTTGCTATTTAGAATGAGGTGATTTTCCTCCTTCTCCCTTACATATACACTATTTCCTAATTGGTGTAAAGCAAGTATACTGCATGTAGTCTGTATCTCTTGTAACTGACCTCCTATGTTGTTCAGCTTAGTTAACGCTAGCCAAAATCTGTACACTTAACAAAATAAAAAGTTATTTCTTGCTCATATTTTTCTAGGTGGTTCTCCCCTAACTGGTGAGTTGGGGATTTAGACTCCTTCCACCTTATAACACAACTGACTTCAAAATCTGGCCTCTAAGTTTGCCAGACTTTGGCAAATTTTGTGTATGGAAGATTTTTTTATGGGTCAAGCTTGGAGTTAGTAGTATTTTCTTCCACAGTCTCTTGGCCCTATCCTAGATGCAAGGGAGCTGGGAAACAGTCATTTTGTGTGTCAGCAAGGAAAATGAAATAGCACCATGCCTGGTGTACTACCTAACCAAACTCTGTTATTCTTACTTTTCAGTTGATTCTCTTTAGTTTCTTAAATAGGCAGTCATAATAGCTGCAAACCATCATTTGTTTTTTTTTTCTTCTTAAATACTTCTTTTTCTTAATATAAACTGCAGAGTACTTACAGAACAGGTTTAAATGGTAGTTTAAGTGGTAGTGGTCCTTCTTATTTTCAATATTTATTGGAATGCATTATTGTTTATAATCTTTAATGATAGTAAAGTATCCTATTTTCAATGTCTTTTTCACTAAATTACAATATACATAGTGTTTTGAATAAACAAAGTTTGTCACCTTGACATTGACCCTGGAATTTTATGTACCATAAAAAAAATTCTTGGTAGAGTCTGTCCCTGTTTTTGTGGTAATTCTCCAAATTCAGTTTCTATGCTGATTTAAGGATGACCTCAAATTTCTTGCTGGAAGGAATTATACAAGTTATATCTTTCCTTCAGGTTCAGATATTCTGTGCTGTTTGCATCTTTTGTGTCAAGGATTCTGACTCTCAGTCTTTGAAAATGTTCTCTCCCTCAGAGAAGTTTTGTGGGTTCTTGTTTCTCGTTATTTTTTCATCCCTGTGAAGATAAACAATATACTAGCAATATCGATTTTCCCCTTTCTGTTCTCCTCTTTGTACCTGCTTTTTGACACCCAGTGTAAGTTGGGGCCCTCCATTTCCAGCAGGGATCCTGAACATCCTAGGAGCAGGAGGCTCCTCTGAACCCACACAGAAGTCCTGGGAGGTAAATGGGGTAAGGAATCTTTTATTATTTCACTTGATCAATAAAAACAGACATGGGGTCCAATTCACTTTTTCTTTTTTTTTTTAAATTAATTTATATTTTGGCTGCGTTAGGTCTTTGCTGCTGCGCGCAGGCTTTCTTTAGTTGTGGCGAGCAGGGGCTACTCTTCGTTGCGGTGCGTGGGCTTCTCATTGTGGTGGCTTCTTTTGTTGCGGAGCCTGGGCTCTAGGTGTGTGGGCTTCAGTAGTTGTGGCACGCGGGCTTGGTAGTTGTGGCTCTTGGGCTCTAGAGTGCAGGCTCAGTAGTTGTGGCACACGGGCTTAGTTGCTCCACAGCATGTGGGATCTTCCCAGAACAGGGCTTGAACCCGTGTCCCCTGCATTGACAGGTGGATTCTTAACCACTGTGCCACCAGGGAAGTCCCCAGTTCACTTTTTCTCATGTTTAGTTCATTGCCTAGGGTGATGCTACAAAGTGGTTTCAATTTTCTTTCAATTTGTTTTTGACTCTGAGATCTTGTACTTATTGTTTTGTTTCTTTTTTTTTTTTTTTTTTGGGGCCACACCAAGCGGCTTGCAGGATCCTTGTTCGCCGACCAGGCATCGAACCTGAGCCCGCCTGCATTTGAAGCGCAGAGTCTTAACCACTGGACCGCTAAGGAAGTCCCTTGTTTTGTTTCTTGAATAGGTGTCAATCAACTCCTAAAATATATTTTCCAGACTTTGTTTTGACTGACTCATTTTTCATCAACATGTATATGTCTGTGTGTCTGTGTGTGTGTATCTCAAAAACAAGTGTCATAAAAACATTATATGCTGTGTATTCTGATATTTTCTATTTCTATTTCACTAACTAAAAAAATTAGTTGTGATACCCAAAGCGATCTTGTGATCTGGTCATGAAATATAAGGCTCGGAAGTAAGGCCTTTGAGTTAGTACGAATAAATAACCTTTTTATTGTATGGTAAAGGAACCATAAGAGGTTCTGTGGGAATGATAGGGAAGGGGCACTTGACTGAATAGCCTTAAAAAAAAGCATTATTGAGATATAATTCACACACCATAAAGTCTACCCTTTGAAAGGTACGCTTCAGTTGTTTTTAGATTTGTGTAACCATCACCACTATCTAATTTCAGAACATTTTTTTTCACCCCAAAGAGAAACCCCATACCTATTAGCAGTCATTCCCCTTTCTTCCCTCCCCTTACCAGGCCTTGGCAACCACTAATCTGTACTCTATTTCTGTGATTTTGCCTTATCTGGACATTTCATATAAATGGAATCATGCAATATGTGGTCTTTTGTGATTGGCTTTTTACTTAGCGTAATGCTTTTATGGTGCATCCACCTTGTCGCAAGAATCAGTGCCACATTTTGTTTATCCATTAATGAGTTGATGGACATTTGGGTTGTTTCTAGATTTCAGCTATTATGAATAATGCTGCTGTGTACATTCATGTACATGTTTTTGTGTGATCATGTTTTTAATTTTCTTTGGTAAATATCAAGGAGTGGAATTACTGGATTATATGGTAATTCTGTGTTTAAAATTTTGAGGAACTGCCAGACTTTTGCAAAGTGGGTGCATCAGCAATTTATGATGGTTCCAATTTCTCCACATGCATTATTATCTGTCTTCGAGTATAGCCATCACAGTGGGTGTGAAGTGTGTCTTGTGGTTTTTATTTGCATTTTCCTAATGGTGTGGAGCATCTTTTCATGTGCTTTTTGGCCAATTGTATGTCTTCTTTGGAGAAATGTCTATCAAATCCTTTGCTCATTTGTAAATTGGATTGTCTTCTTATTGTTGAGTTGTAAGCTTTCTTAATATATTTGACATATGAGTCCCTTATCTGATATATACTTTACAAATAATTTTTACCATTTTATGTGTTGTGTTTACTTTCTTGCTGGTGTCCTTTGAAACTTTGAGTTTTAAATTAAACTTTCTGAAATTTTACTTAAAAACTTCTGGTTTTTAATTTTGTTGAAGTCCCATTTCTCTTTTTTTGTTGCTTGTACTTTTGTTGTCATATCTAAGAAGATTTACCCCTATGTTTTCTTTGAAGAGTTTTATAGTTTATCTCATAGATTTGGGTCTTTGATCCTTTTTGTATATGGCGTGAGGTAGGGGTCCAACTTCATTCCTTTATGTGTGGATTTCCAATCATCTCAGCAACATTTTTTGAAAAGGCTATGGCTATTCTTTCCCCCATTGAATTGTCTTGGCACCCTTGTCAAAAACCACCTGACAAATGTTACGATTTATTTCTGAATTCTCAATTTTATTCTGTTGATTTATATGTTTATCTGTATACCGGTACTATACTGTCTTAATTACCACAGCTTTGTATTAAGTTTTGAAATTGGAAAACGTGAGTCCTCCAGTTTGTTCTTTTTCAAGATTGTTTTGGCTATTCTATGTCCTTTGCATTTCCATTTGAATTTTAGAATCAGTTTGTCAATTTTTACCAAAAAGGCAGATGGAATTTTTGATAGTGATTACACTGAATCTGTAGATCAGTCTGGGTAGTATTGTCAAGAATTATATATATATTTTTTAACATCTTTATTGGAGTATAATTGCTTTACAATGGTGTGTTAGTTTCTGCTTTGTAATAAAGTGAATCAGTTATACATATACATATATCCCCATATCTCTTCCCTCTTGCGTCTCCCTCCCTCCCACCCTCCCTATCCCACCCCTCTAGGTGGTCACAAAGCACCGAGCTGATCTTCCTGTGCTATGCGGCTGCTTCCCACTAGCTATGTATTTTACATTTGGTGGTGTATATATGTCCATGCCACTCTCTCACTTTGTCCCAGCTTACACTTCCCCCTCCCCATATCCTCAAGTCCATTCTGTAGTAGGTCTGCGTCTCTATTCCCATCTTGCCCCTAGGTTCTTTGTGACCATTTTTTTTTTTTTTAGATTCCATATATATGTGTTAGCAAGAATTATATATTTTTAATTGAAAAATTTCTTGAGAATATATGTATCTGCACTAGGAGCAATACATTCTGATATTTTCTTCTAGTCTGTTCCATTCTTTTATTTATTTTTTAATTAAAAAAATTGTTGGCCCCAGCCCACTGCATTGATTTCTCTACTCTGGTGAGTCATTATCTGATGTTTGAAAAACATGCTTCAAGTCAGTGGTCCTTAACCTTGACAGCAAATTGGAATCAACTAGGGTGCAGTTGATCAGAATACAGCAAAAGCATAGAGGTTTTAAAAAATCTCCCAGGTGATTCCGGTGTGCAGCCAGGTTTTGAGAACCCTTGCTTTAAATGAACTAAAATGCAGATATTTACCGCTTTTAAAGACTTTGCATAGTTGACTAAACATACTGTGAGATCCTCTTGTGTGAAGCATTAGGTCACTTTGGTGAAGAATGTATTAGAGAGGTCTGTGCACTTTCTCTCAATTTAATATGATCACTGATGTTATTCTCCCAAGAAATGATTTTGCTTTTGACTTCCTCCCGGGTATGTGTAGTTGTCCCTAGTCTGTACAGAGAGCAAGGATAGAGCGGAGTCCCTGGAGAGTGTCTGTTATTTCTCAGGAATTTTAGTGTTCTTTTTCTTTTTGTTCTAGGAAATGGGGTGATTTGAGAAGAATATGCAGGAAATTCACAGTGATTTTAGGGATTATGATATGGAGAACACAGAAGCTGTTGGTTAGAATCGCTCTTGAAGTATATGAAGCAATTGGTCAGAATTAAGATAAGAATTACTGGAAAAAGATCTGGAAGTGGGACTGGTGTCCTATCTTAGAGATATTAAGGAATATTAGGATTGTGGTGAAAACTCATACACAAAATAGTTTCGTTTACTCATTGATGATCCTTTTTTTTCTGATTTATTTGAAAGTGAAATGTCTGTGTGTATATGCATGCATACATATATGTTTATTTGTGTGTGTTTCAAAATAGAGATCATACAGGGCCTTTTTTTTTTTTTTTTTTTTGCTGTGGTGAACATAATACAATGGTGAACAGCCTTGTACGGAAATCTACATGCATCTTTCTGATTTTTTTTTTCTTCAGAGTACATTTTTGGAGGGGATATCATTTGCATTTTTAAGGCTTTGATACATATGTAACATATATACCAGATACTTCTGCATCCAGGTTAGGGAATTACTGTTATTATTTAAACTTAAAAAAATTTTTTTAAACAATTTGGGTGAAGAATAGAACCATGTTTCTTTTGCTTTTCTTTGATAACTAGTGAGTTTGAGCACTTTTTAATGAGGTGTTTTTGCCATTTGTATTTTGTTTGGCTTACTCATTTCTTTCACCAATTTTTCTAGTCTTGTGTTCATCTTTTTCCTGGTGATTTATAGCAGTTCTCTCTTTTTTTTAAAGTTTATTTACTTTATTTATTTTTGGCTGCGTTGGGTCTTCGTTGCTGCGTGTGGGCTTTCTTTAGTTGCAGCGAGTGGGGGCTACTCTTTGTTGCGGTGCGCAGGCTTCTCATTGCGGTGGCTTCTCTTGTTGCGGAGCACGGGCTCTAGGCACATGAGCTTCAGTAGTTGTGGCTCATGAGCTCTAGAGTGCAGGCTCAGTAGCTGTGGCACATGAGCTTAGTTGCTCCGCGGCATGTGGGATCTTCCTGGACGAGGGCTTGAACCCGTGTCCCCTGCATTGGCAGGCGGATTCTTAACCACTGAGCCACCAGGGAAGCCCAGCAGTTCTTTTTATATCCAGGATATTAGCACTTTAATAAATGTTACAGATATTTTGCCCATTTTACCTTATAATTTTATTTTATGATGTATTCAAGACATACATTTTTTATTTGTAGTTCATTTTTCTTGGGGTTTTCAAAATAAAAATCTGATCTTTTTTCAAAGGAAATATTTTTCTTAAAGATGCATCAGAACATGATTTTGTTTAAAATATTTTTTAGATTTCAAATTTGCTTGTCTTTTAAAATATGCTTGGGATAATCAGCTGAATTAAAAAATAAAATTTGAACTTGAAGATTTTTCAACATCTTGGTCCCAGTAAATGGGAACTTTAAGTGGTGTGGTCTGAAAGTTGGGTGCTCTTATTCTAAGCAGCCAGAAAGTGAGGCTAGGTGTCATTTATAAACTTTCCACTTAAGTTTTAAATTTCAGTACTTTTGGTGTTTAGTGCTTGTCCCTTTGGGCACATATGATGTCTATTTTGGGTTGATGGAGCTCTTGTGCCTTAATTCCTTACTTTTGCTCCAGTACTATTAAAAAATAAAATTTGAGACTTCTGCATCATACTTTGATAATAGCCTTATGTGACTCTGATGATATCCTTTGGGCTTTTTTCAAAAAATGGGCTTCCCCTTGTATTCCAGGTCTCTAGAAACACTCATCCTAACTACATTTTAGGGCTAACTCCTCGAGGTTGTGGGTGGGGAACTTAGTGTAGCAGCGGCATGGAGTAGGCACTAAGAGCCCTCTGCCATCCTGGCACTGTTTTCCTCTCCGTAGCTTCTCATGAGAAATGAGTCTGGTCTGGGTTCTGGTTATCTTGCTGCCTCTACTGGGTGTAAGTCTCTGCTGCGGGATTTCTAAACCCTTTGTGTTCATTCTCCCACCCTCCTTTGTTGAGCACCATCTTTGGGCAGAGTGCTGCGTCAGGCACTGGGGCACAGTTCGGGAGAAGCAGCCTGTCTGGGACTCTGGCATGACCATCTCCAGGTCTTCTCTGGTTTTGAGTTCAAAATTTTGACTCCCGGGATTTTAATCTGATCATTATCTAATTGTGATCACTCCTAGACATTTTGGAGAGGTTTTAAGAGGTTGTGTTTTTTTTTTAAATTGAGGTATAGTTGATTTACAGTGTTGTGCCAATCTCCGCTGTACAGCAAAGTGACTCAGTTTTACACATATAGACATTCTTTTTTTTTTATATTATTTTCCATTATGGTTTATCCCAGGAGATTGGATAAAGTTCTCTGTGCCATACAGGGAACCTTGTTGATTATCCATTCTAAATGTAATAGTTTGCATCTACCAACCCCAAATTCCCAGTCTATCCCTCTCCCCCTCCCCCTTGACAACCACAAGTCTGATCTCTATGTCTGTGAGTCTGTTTCTGTTTTGTAGGTAGGTTCATTTGTGCCATATTTTAGATTCCACATATAAGTGATATCATATGGTATTTGTCTTTCTCTTTCTTACTTACTTCACTTAGTATGATAATCTCTAGTTGCATCCAAGGAGGTTTTGGGTTAGTGTACATAAAACAGGCTTTTCAGCTTGATTGAGCTGGGCAGTGCTCATTCACACACTGAGGCACAGTCTACTAGGGAAAATGGAACCATTTGTGTTAGCCGAGTTTGAGTTACTATCACCACTGATCACTGCCATTGGCTTGTGATATTAACTTGGTCATTTTGCCAAGAATATAAATCAGGCATTACTGCCTGATTTAGGTAATTAGGTAGATTGGCAAGACCCCCATTTTTCTTGAACTAAGTTTTTATTATCCCATTTGTAATCTGGGATTAAATAAGTGAAGGAAAGGCATCTTATTTTTTTTGAAATACAGTTGCAACTTAAGCATGTGGGCAAAAATTTTTAGTGACTCTTTTTGCATATGTATTTATGAATTTTAAACTTTTTTTCTAATCACAAATATAATACACATTCATAAGTAATGTATAAAACAAAAAAGCATACAGAAATGACATCACCTGGAATCTGACACCCAGGGAGGATCACTGTTAATGTTTACGTAAGTGTCTATACTGCCTGGCTTTTCAAATAAGTGTAGTTTTTATATAAAAATGATGTTCTGCCTGTTTTCCCCCCACTTAGTAGCAGATCATGACTATTTCCCCATGTCATCAGATAGTGTACTATAGAATGGCTTTGTAGTATTTTATCATAAAGTACTTTACTGTTATAATTTACTTAGACTTGTTCTACAACTAAAGTTAATATAATTATACTCATCTAGTTATTTTCTAGCACAGTGATCTTATTAGATATGCATTTTTTAGAGATGGATGTTACATATATTAAAATGATTTTGAGCAAAAACATGTGGCTGAAAATAATGGTGACTGTTTCTCTGATCTTGGAATGGAGAGGGACTTTCTAAGCATGAAAGTGATAGGAGAAATTGCAAAAAGATACTAGATTCGACTTAAGAGAAATTAATTTAAAAAATCCTTCATTTCAGGTGGTATAAACAAAATGGAAAAAGCAGTCTTTTGCTCTTTCTGGGGATAATTTTGCAACCCAACAAAGAGTTAATGTGCTTAATTTATAAGGAGCTCTTACAGATGAATAAGAAAAAAAACAAACCTATTGAAGAAAATGGGCAAAAGGCACTTACAGTTCATAAGAGAACTGTAGACATATGGATCAAAGAAATCAGGATTAAAACCAGATGTCATTCTTTGCATGTCATATTTGCAAAAGTTAAAAAAAAATCTAGGAATGGCAAGAGAAGTTAACATACAGTTTTCTTCTCTTGTGCTTTCTTTGTTAGCTTGTCAGTTTTTCCAGAAGAAATTGGGAAGGTTACCAATTTCCCATTTATTACCAGGAAGATTAGGACTGGCCTGTGAATTTGTCTGAGTCTGGCACCTTTCTTTGTTTTTTTTTAGATTTATTTATTGATTGATTGATTGATTGATTGATTGATTGATTGATTGATTGGCTGCATTGGGTCTTCGTTGCTGTGCGCGGGCTTTCTCTAGTTGCGGCGAGCGGGGGCTACTCTTTGTACTGGTGTGCGGGCTTCTCATTGCGGTGGCTTCTCTTTGTTGCCGAGCACAGGCTTTAGGCACGTGGGCTGCAGTAGTTGTGGCATGTGGGCTCAGTAGTTGTGGCACGCGGGCTCTAGAGTGCAGGCCCAGTAGTTGTGGCACACGGTCTCAGTTGCTCTGCGGCATGTGGGATCTTTCCGGACCAGGGCTCGAACCCGTGTCCCCTGAATTGACAGGTGGATTCCCAACCACTGCGCCACCAGGGAAGTCCCTGGCACCTTTCTTGTGAATAATTCTTTGCTTTTGTACTTTTCTGTATTTGTTTATTGTTACTTATTCAGGATCTCAAAAAACAGTTTTCCTAAAAAAATTGCTCATTTCATCTAGATTTTCAGGTACATACACATGTGCTTCTTTTATAAGTCCTTTAAAATATACAAACTAAATGTAAAAGCATGAAGAGTATACAGTATTTTTGTGTTTGCCCTTGTTTTCAGAAGATATTCTTTGTTATATTCAGCAAGTATCATAATTTTAATTGAAGAGGTTTTGTTTTTGTTTGTTAAATCAGGAGTAGGTGTTTTGTCAGCCTGTTTGGCATCTACTGAATTGATATAATGATTTGGCTACTCAAAGTTTCTGGCCTGTGAATGGTATTGGCCATTGGTTATCTCTTTCCTGATTCTGAAGTGTTAACATCCCTTTTTAAGGAAATGGTAAAATGCAAAAATGCAAAATGCAAAATGACAATAAATGCAAAAATAAATGCAAATGTATTTGCATTTATAAATTAAATAAATAAATAAAATGCAAAAATGACAATTCTGTATTATTCCTACCACATTTTTTTGGTGACTGTTTTTTCTCTAGGAAATCAAAGTCTGGAAACCCCAGCATGTAGCACTTTTGCACACCCCTATTAAGAAACAAGAGAGGACTTCCCTGGTGGCTCAGTGGTTAAGAATCTGCCTGCCAATGCAGGGGACACGGGTTCGAGCCCTGGTCTGGGAAGATCCCACATGCCGTGGAGCAACTAAGCCTGTGAGCCACAACTACTGAGCCCACGTTCCACAACTACTGAAGCCCATGCGCCTAGAGCCCGTGCTCTGCAACAAGAGAAGCCACTGCAATGAGAAGCCCGCGCACCGCAACGAAGAGTAACCCCCGCTCACCGCAACTAGAGAAAGGCCACTTGCAGCAATGAAGACTCAATGCAGCCAAAAAATAAATAAATTAATTAATTTATTAAAAAAAACAAAAAAAAGGAAGAGAAACACTGTGAACAGTTTCCTGTGAGTGCGGAGTGGCCTTTGTTGGGGGAAAGTCAGGTGGCACGTCATTGTTTTCCCTCCATGTGATGTTTCCTCTGAAATGCTCTCAAGGGCCTGGGCTATGACGTCAGCCGGGTAGCCTTGTGTGCAAAGGGCAGGTTTTCATGTTTCCAGAGTACAGTGGAACCTACGAAGGGGAGGGGTGTTACAGGGCCACTTGACAGAAGTTCAAGGATGCTCACTTGATAACTCAGTCTTGTTTTTGTTGAGTGGCTCCTCCTGCTTAATTCCTTTCTCAAGATTCCTTTCTTAAAAATATGTTTGCATTTCCCCAATATTACTGATAGAACCTCTGACCCAATTCTGTGTTTTGATCTATGATAGTTGTTCAATAGCATAGAAAGTGAGTTCTTCCAGACACTCGTCTTACCAATCAGCTTAAAAAAATACTTTCCAAAAATAAGTATTCACAGAGTCATAGTACTTTCACTTTCAAAATTTTTCTGTGATTTGTCTAAATGATATTTTGTTAATTTGCAACTTTGCTATCATGGAACCTTTTTTTAAAACAATATTTTTTAGCTTTTTAAAGGATTTATAAAAGAAGCATATGCATGTTGGAAAATAATTCTAACTGTCAGAATTGGATAAAGCAAATTTTGAAAGTCATATAGACTCTTATGCCCCCTACACTCAAGGAATTTTGATGTTTAGCCATCCCAACCCATTCTTGTGTCCACAAATATGTTCTATGTAATTATACTTTTAATAAAAGTCAGATTATACTATACATGTTGTGCAACTTGCATTTTTCAAAGTACAAAGTATATAATTTGTTTCACTAAAAATAAGATATTCTTTTAAGGCTTTTCTTGTTACTTTTTTCCATGTTCTTTCCACTATTCCTTTTCTTGACTAATCTTCACTGTTGGATACCTCCCTTTTGACTCTGTAAATTTTTAATAAACATAACTTAAAATAGATTTATGGTTATGAAGATTTTATTTTGGGAAGTAAATTACCCCTCTTTTTTTTTTGGCCTGTATGCAAAGTATGTTTTAGAAGGAGAAAACCATAATTTCTCTATTCATATTCTAACCATTTAAAATGACTAGTATTTTTTGTCCCAAACAGCAAAAGACCAATGTTTAGTTTCTGAAATTTAAAAAAAAAAAAAAAAATACAGTGTCACTGGAGGCTCATTGAAGCCTGGATGGGTATAACGCTGATGGCATTTGTGTGCTTATTTACCTAGAGTCATCTGTGAGTGGCAATGCTAAGTTGCCCTAGAACAAACAGTGAAGTTGAAAGATTCACAGCCTAAATATTTTCCAGTGAAGAACTTGTTGGTATCTGGTTAAACTATAGTTATCTCATGCGTTTTTCTTTATAATGGAGGGTCAGGCTCATAACTGGTGTTGCATTCTGTTCCAGAGACGCTGCCTGAGTCAGGCTCTGTGTTTTTATTGTGAAATGCATGCATAGGTACAAGCATGTATAAAACACGTTCATTTAATAAACGATAAGATGAGTATCTGTCTACCAAGCTTAAAAAAACAGAACGTGACCCAGCTTTTTTGGAAGCACACCCCACCCCACAACGTACTGATACATTTTTAAGAGGCTTTAAAAGAAAGTGATTTTTGAGTAATTAAGTCTTCTGTTTTCCCACAAATACAGTACCTGCAGTTTATTCTAGTGGTGACATTGAAGGCAATGTAGAGTCATAATGAAAGGTGAGGGTTCTGCTGTCACAGTCCTGATGGGCTCTGTCCCTTGTCATGTCACATCTCCTATAAGCTCCAGGACCTTGACCAGGAGGCCTCACCCCTTCTGGGTTTTCTTACCTATAAAGTGTGGGCCCAGTTTTTCCCAAGGGTTGTTGTGAAGATGGAATTTCACACATACGATATATAGTACAATGTCTGGCACATAGTGAGAACTAAAATCTTTAAAAAGTTTTTAAACATTGAGGCCCTGTGCTAGGGAATATGGAGTTAAAACAATTATCAAGGAAGCCCACTGGGTAACAAAATTGACTTCTTCTGGTGCTCTAAAATACTGTCTTTCAAAATATTTTGTGCAGATGGAGAGTTAATTTTTAAGGGACTGAAAAATTTGTAATCCTGCCCAGGGATGCATTAGGGCCTTGGAGATATTCCTTTAGAGGGAAGAATAATAGAGCAAGTTCCAGGATTGAGCATGGCCCTTTGAAAAGCAGACTGCATAAACCTCCTGCCAGGTTTATTATTACTTTTTATTTTGATTTACCATTTGTTTTTCTCTGGCTAGGTCTTAACTCCACTAACGGGGACTCCACATGCTGTTTTGAGCTTGGGCTTAGGCAGCACAAGGAAATGTAGCTCAGCAGCTTGTAATGGAAAGCATAAGGACAGGTCTGCATCTGAAACACGATCTTTCTTGTTCTGCATTTTGTGACAGAGTTGTGCTGATGGTCCTTTTGTGCTTGACTTTGCCCTTTCCACATGTCAGCAAAGGTCTAAATGCAATCCTGGGAATAATTGTTAGGTTAATGCTAATGATAAGGTAATACTTCTTTAAGGCTAAATTCCACATAAGTAGATTAAACTAGAAAACAAACAGGCACGGTCTTGCCACTTATACTAATTGCAAGGTAGGAGGTAAATATTTTCATTTTCATTTACATGCTTTTGACTTTTTTTTAATCCACTAACATTTGAGTGCCTGTTGCTGTTGGGGTTCTTGGTCAGGGTCACAGGTGTGAAGCCTGGGGGTAAAGAAATTGAAGACCTATTCCCTCGCTCTTATTCAGGTATTCAGCAATTTAAGTAGTGAGACTAAGCACAAATAACATTACTAAGGAACATTCCTTTTTTTCTCTCCTTTCCTTCTACCATCTCCCTCACCCCAAAGCTTGATGGGCCTTTTGGTTATTTAAAAATTTTTGCTATTATAAATAATACTGCAGTGAAATTTCTTGTACATACTTTGGAGAGACTACCCATAAGTAAATTTCTAGCAGTAAAATTGTTGGGCACAGTGATAAGATTTTCCAGTTTTTAAAATTTTGATAGATATTGGCAAACTGAGGATTTGAGAAGCTGCAAGAATTTATACTCCTACTGATAAACATTCTCTCATTTTGTCTTGTCAAGACGAAATTTATTCAGTATGGTGAATGTCAGATACTACATCAACGGTATTTTTGTCTATTTAATTTTAATTTTACATACAGTGAAATAAATTCACTAGGTGTACAGTTATAAGAACTTCCAAAAATGCTTAGAGGGAATCATTCCTTTTTAAAACATATTTTTTATTTTCTAATAGAAACTATCCTTGCTATTTTGAAAAATAAATAAAACTTGGGAAATTACAAAAATTAGGAAGAAGAAAATATCCTTGATCCTCTACTTAATGACATCACTGTGAATATTTTTGTGTATTTCTCTCATTCTTTTTGTTTTCTGTGTGTAGTTTTTTTTCCTTAAGCCATCATCATTAAATTGTATGTTTTGCATTCTTAAAAGTAATAATTGCTAAAGATAAGGGAGGTGAGGGGAAGGCAGCTGTGTTTGGGGATATCTGCAAAATAAATAGTCTCCCAATCCCAGAGTTTCAGTTACCATTTTTATATTTCTATTCACAAATCTCTTTCTCTGCTCTGTTCTTTCATAGAGCTTCTCTCAATTTCTGGTGGTCTTTGGTGGACACTTGTCAGATGTACATGCCACCACCAGCTCAAATTCAACACGTCCAAACTTCATTTATTACTTGCCTGTCAAATCCATTTACTTATTTCTGAAGGGGGAACATTCTTGTTCTCCCAGAGGTCATCTTTGACACCAAGTCTTACATCTTTCTTTTTTTTAGAAATCGCTCTCACTATCCATCCCTTTTTCTCCTTGTTGTTTCCATCGTCCCACTTGCCAAGATCCGTATAGTTGGATTAATGCAGTAGCTTCTTGATCTCCGATCTTGAGTATCCAGCGGTGGACTCTTGCTACTCTTATCACCTGTCCAGAAGCTCATGTGTCATAAAGCTGTGTTGCATTCACATTGAACTTTGGAGACTCCGAAGAGGGGTTTTCTTCCTCCTTCTCCTGCAGTGTGCCCTGGTTAGCCTGTTTTCATGCCTACCTCTGGACTGACTCCATGGTGGCCTCCTGCTCAGGACTCTCCATCCTTCAAGGTTGGTGCCAAGTCCCAGTTCCCAAAAGTCATTTCTGACAGTTTCAAGCCCTGTTGAATTCCTGCTTTTCTGAGCTCTCGTGCACTGTTTGATAATTAGGCAGTGTTTCTTTAATTCACTAGTTGTTCCAGTCTGTCCAGGTATATTGCTTTACATGTACTCCCATTTCCATTTCAGTGCTTAGACAGTTGTGGCAGTTCAGGAAGCTAGCCAAACAGTTGGTTTATTCCATTTTCTTTGAGACTATCAGTACAGATGCTAAAATATTGACTTCTTACTAAACTGAGAAAAAGAGAAGTCTTGATAGTACCTTTCGTCATTGTTAACAGGAGCATATAGGGACTTCCCTGGTGGTCCAGTGGATAAGACTCCGTGCTCCTAGTGCAGGGGGCCCGAGTTCGATCCGTGGTCAGGGAACTAGATCCCGTGTGCTGCAACAAGAGCCTGTATGCTGCAACTAAAAGAGCCCACACGCGACAACGAAGAGGCCACACGTGACAACAAAGATCCTGTGTGCTGCTACTAAGACCCTGCGCAGCCAAATAAATAAGTAAATAAATATTAAAAAAAAAAAAAAAGGAGCATACAGGTGAGAGTTCACTGCCTGGGCGTTCATAGCTGAGAGCAACAGCTCTGCCCAATCCATGGAGCCTACAGACTGGGTGCTGATTCAGGCGCATTTTAGAAGTTGATTGAATTGCCACAGATGTGGAGGGACTTGGATATAAACTGGATCAAAAACTGAGCAGGGAAGGGAAATTTCTATTTTATTGGAGGCTGATTTCTGAGAGGCCTCACTGTGTCTGGTAGTTCTGGTGTTTTTGGTTTACAGATTCTTCACGCGGTTGACGTCAGTGTCCTACTTTCTCGTTACTAAACGTGTTATATAAAAATGCTGTGTTGTTTATAGTTTGATCAGTAGCAACAAGAGGAAATTTACCAGAGAAATTGGGTAGTTTTGCAAAACTATATAAGCACTGATGATGATTACAGAGCTTGCATAAGAAGGTAAGGAAGGAAGATTGTAATGGTTATATGAAAGAGATTCGAAGCATATTAGAACAACTCTGGCCTTTCCAGTTGGATATATTTTAAAATCAACATGTTAGTGTTGGATTAAGACCAACTGTCTATAAATTGTCTAAGTTGTTTGCTGACTTTCTGTTTGGTATGGAAAAACCTCATCAATAAATTTGTCCCATTCCCTCTGATGATAATTCCTTTTAAATACAGGTATTTTGTTTTAGGTTTGCCATGTAAAACCAGAACCTGCAATTTAGTAATTATAAAGCCCTTTTGGATTTGAGTAGTGTTTACCCTTGGATGGACCCTGTGTTTTATTTAGATTTCTTATGCTGGTTCTGAGCTTCTCAAAAAGAGCCTCTGACTCCCCTTTTGGCCTTTCAGCTTGTGCTTGTTACCATGTGGATTTCTGCTTTGACCTTTTTCACATCTGACTCCCTCCCTCCTCCCAGTGCTGTGAGTGAGAAATTAGGTTATGGCACTTGTTCCCCTCCATCATAGTGCAGGCTGCAAAGTTGATTACGTAGGATATGATATAGGGTTTGCTTTGATATTTGGACTAAGATATCTGGCCATGCCTTTGTTGTGTATATGTGTATTTGTAAAAAGGTGTCAGAACACACTCTTTGAATGGAGTCTGATTACCATGGTTATCTACTATGAAATAGCATTTACTTTTTTTCCTGATATCCATTTTCTTAGACTGGTGCTGTCCAATACAATTACAGTGGGAGTCACATATGTAATTTTCTAGTAGCTATGGTGAATAAAGTTAAAAACAGGTAAAATTTATTTTAGTAATACATTTTATAACCTAATGTATAAAAAACATTATTACTTCATGTAATCAATATAAAAATTAATGAGATTTTTACTTTTTTTTTCATGGTAACTCTTTGAAGTCTGGTGTGTATTTTACATATCTTAATTGGACTGACCACATTTCAAGTGCTCAGTAGTCATATGGGGCTGGTGACACTGGGTGGCACAGCTCAAGACCACATTGCTTTATCTACTGAGTTGTCAAGTTGTAAGCTTTTGGATTCTGGGGTATTTCATAATGTAAACCACTTCAATTTAAGGACTGCCTAATAAAATATACTCATAGTTGAGTGATGTTTCTATCACCCCTTTCTCATTTTTTTCCTGTCAAATGGAGAGGTTTCCCATTGCCTGAAAAATGTTTCTGAACCAATTTCACAATTAGATCGATTGATAGGCAGTATTTCTAGATGTTAATCCATTTATTCCCTCGCTTGAGAAGTAGAAAAAAAATTCTTAACATAGCATTTAAAATTTATATATATATATGTAATTTTTTTAAAGTAAGAAGTACAGTACTATTGTTAGATAAAAATGCCCTTTGGAAGAGTTGAAATCAGAGAATAAAAGGATATGAGGAAATACAGGAAAATCAGGAATCCCTGAACCCAGTAGGTTTGCAGCACATTAAGAACGCCTACCTTCTTAACCACACCTTTGGTTCCCTTAGTTACTCAGGTGCTCTCAGCAAATCACAGAAATGAGGAACTTAGGCATTTCGTTACAGGGAGACCTGTCTGTCCCCTGCTGTTTGGGGAGCGAGCACGTTGACTACATCAGTTGGGTGTGTTTCTTCAGCACTGGTTTTTTTTTTTTTTTAAACATCTTTATTGAAGTATAATTGCCTTACAATGGTGTGTTAGCTTTGCTTTATAACAAAGTGAATCAGTTATACATATACAATATGTTCCCATTTCTCTTCCCTCTTGCATCTCCCTCCCTCCCACCCTCCCCATCCCACCCCTCTAGGTGGTCACAAAGCACCGAGCTGATCTCCCTGTGCTATGCAGCTGCTTCCCACTAGTTATCTATTTTACATTTGGTAGTGTATATATGTCCATGACACTCTCTTACCCTGTCACATCTCACCCCACCCCCTCCCCATATCCTCAAGTCCATTCTCTAGTAGGTCTGTGTCTTTATTTCCATCTTGCCACTAGGTTCTTCATGGCCTTTTTTTTTTTTTTTTCCCTTAGATTCCGTATATATGTGTTAGCATACTGTATTTGTTTTTCTCTTTCTGACTTACTTCACTCTGTATGACAGACTCTAACTCCATCCACCTCATTACAAATACCTCCATTTCATTTCTTTTTATGGCTGAGTAATATTCCATTGTATATATGTGCCACATCTTCTTTATCCATTCATCTGTCGATGGACATTTAGGTTGCTTCCATGTCCTGGCTATTGTAAATAGAGCTGCAATGAACATTTTGGTACATGACTCTTTTTTTTTTTTTTTTTTAATTTTTAAAAAATATTTATTTATTTATTTATGGCTGTGTTGGGTCTTCGTTTCTGTGCGAGGGCTTTCTCTAGTTGTGGCAAGTGGGGACCACTCTTCATCGCAGTGCACGGGCCTCTCCCTATCGCGGCCTCTCTTGTTGCGGAGCACAGGCTCCAGACGCGCAGGCTCAGTAATTGTGGCTCACGGGCCCAGCTGCTCCGCGGCATGTGGGATCTTCCCAGACCAGGGCTCGAACCCGTGTCCCCTGCATCAGCAGGCAGATTCTCAACCACTGCGCCACCAGGGAAGCCCACATGACTCTTTTTGACCTATGGTTTTCTCAGGGTATATGCCCAGTATTGGGATTGCTGGGTCGTATGGTAGTTCTATTTGTAGTTTTTTAAGGAACCTCTATACTGTTCTCCATAGTGGCTGTATCAATTTACATTCCCACCAACAGTGCAAGAGTGTTCCCTTTCCTCCACATCCTCTCCAGCATTTATTGTTTCTAGATTTTTTGATGATGGCCATTCTGACCGGTGTGAGATGATATCTCATTGTAGTTTTGATTTGCATTTCTCTAATGATTAATGATGTTGAGCATTCTTTCATGTGTCTGTAGGCCATCTGTATATCTTCTTTGGAGAAATGTCTATTTAGGTCTTCTGCCCATTTTTGGATTGGGTTGTTCGTTTTTTTGTTATTGAGCTGCATGAGCTGCTTGTAAATCTTGGAGATTAATCCTTTGTCAGTTGCTTCATTTGCAAATATTTTCTCCCATTCTGAGGGTTGTCTTTTGGTCTTGTTTATGGTTTCCTTTGCTGTGCAAAAGCTTTTAAGTTTCATTAGGTCCCATTTGTTTATTTGTGTTCTTATTTCCATTTCTCTGGGAGCTGGGTCAAAAAGAATCTTGCTGTGATGTATGTCTTGCAAAATATTGCAGAGGGAGGAACACTCCCAAACTCATTCTACGAGGCCACCATCACCCTGATACCAAAACCAGACAAAGATGTCACAAAGAAAGAAAACTACAGGCCAATATCACTGATGAACATAGATGCAAAAATCCTCAACAAAATACTAGCAAACAGAATCCAACAGCACATTAAAAGGATCATACACCATGATCAAGTGGGGTTCATCCCAGGAATGCAAGGATTCTTCAATATACGCAAATCAATCAATGTGATACACCATATTAACAAATTGAAGGAGAAAAACCATATGATCATCTCAATAGATGCAGAGAAAGCTTTCGACAGCACTGGTTTTGAGTGCCTTAGCTTCTTTTTTTCTAGTTTGTGTTGCCTTCATATTTATTTCAGTATTGACCTTATGCAGTGATTTAAGGTTTAAAAAATTTGAAAGTGATACATATACATGCTAGAAAAATAAGAGGAAAAAATCAGTTTTAATCCTGTCATCCGGAGAATGTGTTTTTCCTTCTGTGTGTGTGTGTGTGTGTGTGTGTGTGCGTGCACGCGCGCGTGCGTGCTTAAGTGTGTGTGGCTACAACTTTAATAGGATTGTCACGTATGTTTTGTAACCTGCCTTTTCCTCTACTCAGTGACACACTCAACACATTTCCATGTCAGTGAAATGTTATTACCAATTTTTAATCCCCATAATATTTTATTATAAGAATTAATCCATGATTTAACCAACCACTTTTCTATTTTTAGACATTAATAATTTACCTTCCAGTTTTGGATTATTCTAAGCACTATTTAGTGAACATTCTCATTTTGAAAAATTTGAGCCTATTTTAATTATTTTGTTATGATTAATTCTTTAAGAATAGAATTGTTGGGTCAAAGGTTAGGTGTATTTTTAGAGCTTTTGATTAATGTTGTTAAATGGCCATCTAGAAATGTTAAAGCCAATAATTACTCCCACTAGCAGTATATCCAAAGTGCTTTCCTGCTTAAGGGACATTAAAAATTATTTAGTAATTTTATGATTTGCTGAGTGAATTATAAGTAATACATTTTATTTATGCTCTTTTGGATTTCTCACATTTTTCACAAGAAAGCTTACACATGATTATATTCCCATCTGCAATATAGTGAGAATCACATTAAAATAAAAAAGGAATCTTGATGTGTTAGGAATTCTTACAGCCAAGTGGACTGCTTTTAAGTGTGTGTGGCTAAGGTGTCCTAAATCCAATTCATCAGAGAACCTGCCTTCCTGACCTGGTGGCTCTGGATAAATTTTGGGGTATATCCTTCTCTCTCTGAGATCTTTTATTTTGCTAGTCCAAACTTAGGAACCAGATAGATTCAGGAAAATGTGGATTCCTCACTGCATGAACTCAAGAAGATCATAGATTTGGATAAAGAAGGATACTTAGTATGAATTGTGTCATTGCTTTGGAGGGAACAGTGAAGGAAGGTGAGCAGTTTGACTTGGATTTTGAGAGGTCTGGAAAGGATTTGCTGAGGAATTGATCATTTAAACAGAGATCTGAAGTATGAATAGGAATTCTCCAGATGTTATAGCATTCCAGGTAGTGAGAATAGCAGGCTGTGTTCTCCAGCCTTGATGCCTATCAGTTTTGAAGTTCACATCAGTCTGTGATACCATCCTCTCTTTACTTTTTGCCATCATCTACCAACTTCTTGGCCATTACGTGCCTTGGATGTTGGCTCCTGGCTTGCTATGTTTCTTTCCACTGTGTCTTCTAACATCGTCTCTAAGTTGTTGGTTTATCCAGCCTTCAAACCTCACCCTTCCTTTACATTATCTTTTCCGGGGAGTTTTACATCCAGTTCACTTCAGCTTTCTTGGGCCTTGTTGTCTCCCAGATGATACTTTGGGAACCTTGAGCTTGGAGACTCTCCCCTCTGCACACATCCTGTCCTTCCTAGCTCTCATTTGTTCTCCTCCAGCGGTCCTTGTTCCTTGGGCACTTCGGTGTTCTCTGGCTTCCTCTTGCCTTCCCAACCCTTCTTACCTGCTGTGGACTCCAGGGAGTCTCTTGACTGTCATCTCACCAACACCTTGATTTTCTCATTCTCTGAACTGGCCCCATAACTTGCCAACTTTCGTCAGTGGCGCAGTCCTACTTGTTTAATTTTTCTGTCTTTTTTTGTTAGTTGCACTCTGCTGGAGAGAAATCGCATAACAAGGTGACTTTCTCCTTTACGTATTTATAAGTTTTGGGCTCAGCTAGATCCTTGACTTTTTTTTTCCTTTGTCAGTAATTTTACTCATTCCTTTCCCATATCTCATCCTTGGCCTCCTTCCTCTCCACCATGACCTCCACTTTTTAGTTCATTAAGAAAATAAGTCATCAGATAAGTGCTCCCTCAACTTCCTGTCTCATTGAGTGTTGAGTAATAGTGACTATCTCTATACATCTCTACCCACTTTATTCCACAGAGGACATGAGGCAATCACTACAGACAGTCTGTGTGGGCCTGTTGTTACAGATTCTGAAAGTTTTCTACCCAGGATTACAGAAAAACTGCTTATTGCTCCTTGTTGGTATACTTAGAACTTCTGATCTTTAGTTTATGGAGAGATGTTTGTGTTTTCGCAGAAAATAGGATTTTAGAAGTGACACAGCCCTTGGAGAGGGTGGATTAAATCACCTCCCAAGATGACAGAGCTCATTCGTGGCACAGTCTGGGCTGGAATCTCCATTAGTAGCCTTTCCTTATCCAAAATAAAAATACTTTATTTTTTCCCCCCTTGGAGGGGGGTCGGATTGGAGGTGAAGAGTACATCAGATTTATTTGTAATTAAAAATAAAAAAGGTAGTGGATATACATGGAACAAAATTCAGAAAGTACATGAAGACAGATATGGAAAGTAAGTCTCCCTTCTGTCTGCTCCCAGTTTCCCTCTCTGGAGGCAACTGCTTTTACCAGTTTTTGCATGTGTTTTGTGTGTACTTCTGCAGTTTCTTTGTTAGAATTTTGTTTTTAATTGGGAAATTTCAAATATAAAGAAATTGAAAGAATGAACCCTCATATGTCAGATACCCAGATCTAATAAGTCTAAACACATTGTCTTTGCTTTAGGGTTGTTTTTTTTTTTAAATAAGAAAATAAAACATTTTAAATATCCTTTTTGTATCCTTTGCTAATATCATCTCCCTCCCTCTCTCTCCTAGAGGTAACTTTGCAGTCCACATGTTTACTTTTGTATTACATGTTTCCATATCCGTAAGCCCACGTACAATATTGACTGATTTAAAACCCATAATAAAAGATCTCATGTGGTATGTGTTCTGCAGCCTACTTGCTCATTCAGGTATGTTTTCAAGACATGTTGATCCAAGTGGCTAGAGTTCACTTGTTTTAACTGCTCTGTTTTATTCCACTGTTTAAACATACCAGAACTTATTTTTATATTCTCCTATTGATGTGTTGGTTGTATACTGTTAAAATGGGGTGGAGTATGCTGAGAAGTGGCATTGCTGAATCATAGGTCACACACATCTTCAACCCGCTGGATGTTACCAAATTGTTCTCCCAAGTATTTGAACCAATTTACGTTTCTGGCAGCAGTGGTAAAATTCCTGTTTATCCACAGCCTTTCTAACACTTGGTATTATTAAACTCTTTTACTCCTGCATTATCTGATAGGTGTGAAATGATACCACATTTTAATAGGCATATTCCATGGTTTGTTTATCCATTCACTAGTTAAAGGTGATTGTTGTTTCCAGGTTTGGGCTATTGTAAACCACTGTAAACATTCATGTACAGATTTTTGTTTGAGCAAAAGTTGTCATTTCTCTGGGTAGATACCCAGGAGTATATTGCTGGGTCTTAGAGTAAGTGTATGTTTTAACTTTATAAGAAATGGCCAAACTGTTTTCTAAAGTGGTTTGCCATTTTAACAAACCCATCACAAGTGTATGAGAGTTCCATTTGCTCTGTGTCCTTATTAGCATTTGGTATTATCTTAGCAGTTTCTTTTTGTTTTAGCCATTCTAATAGGAATGTCATTTTTTTTAGCCCAAAGAATCAAATTTTAAAATGGATTCTATTTTTAAATGATTTAAAATAATTGATATTTGCCTTTCTTGGTCTTGCATGTTCTTTTTTTCCCCCTTTAATTCAAAATCAGCATTGTGTTAGGGTAACCAAATAATGATAAAGAGATGGTATAGTGCAGCCTAACATTTGCAGGCTGCTGCTAGAGAGCTTGGTAAATGTATTTTTTTTGCTGCTCTCAGCAATGTTCATATGGTTATGGAATCTTTGATTTACTGGTTGGGGTTTTTTAAAATTTGGTTTTATTTCTGGAAAATGTGTATTAAAACTTTATAGTGAAGAGTATTGAGTCCCCATTTTAATGACATCATCCACCTACTTATGTAAACTGCCTCCCTACCAGCTTTGAATAAGATTCAATTTGAGGATGCTTGTTTCATTACTGAAAGCAAACATGCAAAAACCACAGATATGGGCCAACACCCTTATTTTACAGAGCAAGACATCTGAGGCCCACTGGATAATGACTTTCCTGCACTTACACCATCATGCATGGTCTGCACAACCATGGGCTTCTGGATTCTCAGTGAGTTCTGTTTTCCCACTACCCCTTGTATTCTACTTCAAGGTACTGACCAGAACACACTGTAATGTGAATCTTTAGTTTGAAGGATGTAGTCTTCACAGTGGATTTACTTTCAGAATTGAATACACTTACTTTTACTTTTATTGCTGAATTCTGGCATGTGCTGTCAGCACATATTCCGAGTTGTCCTTTGAGATTGTGAATGAAAGACCAGCCTTTAAGTGTCTGCCGGAGAAGCCAACTTAATAAGTCTTTGATAGTCAAGGGGAACAGTGAATTTATTCACCTCACACAAATATGTATCCTTTATTGTGATCCTTCCATTTGGTTCCTCGGAAGGAAAATAAAATTTAGCCAGGTTTGAACTATGTACTGATTTATTTCCTGTTGAAAATTTAGTAACTGGGTTTATTCCAAATGTGTTGTCTTGCCAGATTTTCTTTCTACGTGTGTGGGTTTTTTTTTTTTTTTGGAGGAGGGTAATAGTTTTGGCTGTTCTCTTATACCCAAATATGAAATAGCTTCTTTTTCACATAATCTGGCTCCTTTTTTTTCTTATAGTTTCACCATTCCTAGAGTATTGATCCATTTACATGGCTCAGGATGTTTCCTGCAGCCAGTGGGAAGAGGGAAAGGAGAGAGCATGTTTACTCCAACTCACATCCCATTGGCCAAAACATAGTCACACGGCCACATCTAGCTGCAAGGGAGGCTGGGAAATGTTGCCTGAATTTAGTTGGTTGTGTGCTCAACTTAAAGTCAAGGCTTTTTATTAGTTTAGTCATTAATTGAATGACAGAGGACTCACACCTGGTGGTCTCTGACAATTAAGTAGAGAATTTGCCACGTGAATGAAAACAATACATAGAAATAAGTTGGATATGAAGTTAAAATGTATTTTAGTTCTGTCTACTTTTCTGTGTGAAATTTTACAAAATATTAAAAAAATAATTTTATATTTTATAATTTCTTGTCTTAATGAAGTGCCATTTAAATATTGTAACACTAGAGGGTGCTGTTAATATATTTGCTTTTAGTGTTTACAGAATTCCTTCCCCCCCTCCCCCAGGTTATCTTATTACAGGATCAGAGTAGTTTTGTCCAGTTGCTAACTCTAAATCTCCTTTGTTGTTTTACTCAGTTTTACAACAGTAGGGACACTGAAATGTCAGTATGTGACATTTATTTGGAAAGGCAGAAATAGATAATCACCAAATGTGTAAGGTTTTAAAAAAATCGCTTAAATTTGTCCTTAAAGGGAAAAGATAAATCAGAGATTACATTAATCAAATTAGATATTTTCAAATACATAATTATTTCTGAAGAATTGAACATTTTTTTTCAGTATTTGGCCAAGTTTAGCCTTTTGGTTGTTTTGCCTAATTTTTGGTCCTAAATTTACTAACCTATGTAGGTGCCAAGAATTGAGCTACTGCTAATTTTGCCTCCTAATACATTGGGAGGGACAAAATTAAGACTTAAAACTTTTCCACAAAGTAAAAACAATTATAATCCCACTTTACAGAGGCAACTGGTATAAACAGCTTGGTGCATCACCTTTTGCTTTCTTAGCACACTTGCACGTGCATGTATACAGTACTTTAAAAGAGGGTCATCATATGAGTTAATGCTAGTGCATAGGATGGTTTTTTTCTATGTTCATTTGTAAATGGCTACCATTCTGAAGTATCTTATTCTAGTGCCCCCCACCCCACCAACTCATTTTCTTTGTAGACAGATCCATTACCTATGAATAATTCTTTTGTCTTCCCTTTTCTATTATTTGAACTTTAAAAATCTTTTTCTTACTGTATTATTTAGAACTTCCAGAACAGTCTTCTGTAATGGAGGCCATCAGACTCCCTTCTGTTTTTGGCTTTAATCTGCCCTTTCTGGGTTTTTCAGAGTAAGTATCTCATTGGCTTTTGGCATGAGATAGGGATTCTTTTTGAGGACATTTTTCTTCTGTATTGGAATGCATGAAGAATTTCATTCGAAAATTGATTTTGAGTTTTATCAAATGCCTTTTTGGTTTCTGGTTTTCTTTTTGGATCTTAATGGTTTTTCTTCCTTCTGCCTGTTGATGTGAGTTGTAATACTAGCTTTTTTCCTTTTCTTGTGCTTTGTCAAGTTTGGAATCAGGGTTATGCTTAGGTTTCTAAAATGATTGACATGCTTTTCATCCTTTTCCAGTGCTTTGGAGCTGTCTAAGTAGCATAAGGAGTAACTTCCTTAATGCTTGGAGACGTTTGCCTGGGAAACCACTTGGGCCTAGTGTGTTTTTGTTTTTGTTTTTTTTTTTATACATTTATTTATTTATTTATTTTTGGCTGTGCTGGGTCTTCGTTTCTGTGTGAGGGCTTTCTCTAGTTGTGGCAAGCGGGGGCCACTCTTCATTGCGGTGCGCGGGCCTCTCACTATCGCGGGCTCTCTTGTTGCGGAGCACGGGCTCCAGACGTGCAGGCTCAGTAACTGTGGCTCACGGGCCCAGTTGCTACGCGGCATGTGGGATCTTCCCAGACCAGGGCTCGAACCCGTGTCCCCTGCATTGGCAGGCAGATTCTCAACCACTCTGCCACCAGGGAAGCCCCCCAGTGTGTTTTTGAATGGAAAGTCTCTATCTGCCTTGGCCTTAAGAGGCTTAAGAGCCCTCTTGGATGTATTTATCAAATTTATCAGTTCTGTTGCTTATTTCCTAGCTAATTTTTTCTCTTCCTCTCTTTAATTTTTTTTTTAAGTTTCTTTAGAGTATTTTGTTGCTTACTCTTTTTTTGTAAGGGTATTTTTAACAGTCTCAATTTCACCTTTGACCTAATGGTTATTTGGGAGAAAGGCTAAAAATTTTGAAGTTGTTAAACTTTCTTAGTTGGTAATTATTTTTTATGTGTTTTGACATTATGATCGGGCACTGAGAAGTGTTCCTTTTTTGTGGGGGCTGAAATTTTCATTTGGCATGGTGGTCAGTTTCCACTAATGCTCTTTAGCTGTTCAAAATGAAGCTCTACTTTCTATGGCGTGGAAAGTTTGATACTTATTATGTTAGCCTTATTCATTATATTAGTCAGATTCTCTAATTGATGCAAAATAAAATTAACATGGAGATCAAGCCTGTGCTCATTACCCCTCCACCCTCTTGCCCCCTATCTTCTTGGAGACAGATAGGTATGTTTATAGTGTTGGTCATTCTTCTGTATTGCTAACCATTATGGATCTTATTTCAGTGAAATAATGTTCAGAACATAAAAATTAACATGAATTTTATAATATAGCAATGTAAAATGACCCTCTTTTTCCCCTTTTAATACTTTCTGGCATGAATTCCATTGTGTCTGACATTTAAAAATAACAATAAAGCAGCATTAATGTTGCTTTATTTTTGTTTCATTTTTAAGGTCTATCTTAGGCATTTATTTATTTATTAATAAATATATTTATTTATTTTTGGCTGTGTTGGGTCTTTGTTACTATGCACGGGCTTTCTCTAGTTGCAGCGAGTGGGGGGCTACTCTTCGTTGCGGTGTGCGGGCTTCTCATTGCGGTGGCTTCTCTTGTTGCGGAGCACGGGCTCTAGGTGTACAGGCTTCCATAGTTGTGGCACACAGGCTCAGTAGTTGTGCCTCGCAGGCTCTAGAGCGCAGGCTCCATAGTTGTGGCGCACGGGCTTAGTTGCTCTGTGGCACGTGGGATCTTCCCGGACGAGGGCTCGAACCTGTGTCCCCTGCATTGGCAGGTGGATTCTTAACCACTGCGCTACCAAGGAAATCCAGGCATTTAGTTTTTGACAAACCTGGGCATATTTTTAATGGGATGAATTTAACTAATTTACAGGTTTAGTTTTAGTCTGTAGTCTGTTTCAAATTCTAATAGTAGTTTCTCTAAAAGAAAAAAACAATTTTCTTCAGTTGTCATAGCTAAAATCTAATGGTATTTTCCCATTCCTGTCTGTTTGGGAAAAGGGCTTTCAGCATCTTCTCATTTCCTGCGCTCAGTCTTTAATGTACTCTTGTTCAATCTGCTTTGTTTTTAATTATGTTTTTAACATTACGTAGCATATACTTAGAGAATAATTTGATATATGCAGTCAATTTTATAACTGGGTTTATGTCCTGATCTTGATGGTTTTGGCTTATAATACATTGTTAGCAACCCTGTTTATTAGTGACCATTCTGAATTTTGCCTCTTATGTGGCTGGAATATAGCCTCAGGCTTTGCTTTTTTTCTTTCTCAGCCCATTCATATCTGAAATTGCAGTTTTTGGCTATAACACATGAAGGGCAACTTGTTTGATTATAAAATTCTTTGGGAAACCCTTTTCTCCAGTTCTCTATAGATCTATATTTTCTGTTGACTTCTGGTGTTTAATACTGCCTTGGAAAATCCTGGGGCTAATCTTAATTATTGCTACTGTTCAAGTAAACCAAACATTTTCTCCATCTCCCTGGGTGTTTCTATGACTTTTTCATCCTGTAGTTAAAATATTTTGCCAGGATATGTTCAAGTTAAGTTTCTTCTCTAATTCTGAATGACTCTGGTGTGCCCATTTCTATACTCAGATTTTTCTTAATCTCAGAATTAGTTGTGGTTTTTTCTATATCTGTTGTATCTTTAAGTCTGTTTCATTGTTCTTTTTTAAAAAAATTTTATTGAGATGTAAATCACATATGTTAAAGTTCTCACGTTTAAAATGTATAGTTCAATGGCTTCTAGTAAATCATACTTGTGCCACCATCACCACAATCAAATTTTAGAAATTTTCTTCATCCCATATAGAAATCCCAAACCTATTAACGGTCACTCTCCATTCCTGTCCCCCCATTTCTACCCCAGCCCCAGGCAACCACTAATCTTTCTGTCTCTATAGATTTGCCTATTCTGGACATTTCATATAAAATGGAATCCTACAGCATGACTGGCTTCTTTGTTTTTTAAGTCCATTTAATAAACACTGGATTATTCATGTCTTGGCTTTGCTCTTTGCTTTTTTCCCTCCATGGTACTCATCTCTGAACTGTTGTTGCCTTTCTGGACTTTTCCTTGTCTAGGAGTTTCTCAAGCTTGTCCTCCACCTTTCAGTTTTCTGCTGTTTTCTGCAGTTTCACTTCTCTTTAATGCTTCTAAGCTAATTTTGTGCTTTTTGTTTCCTCTCAATTCTTCCCCACCCCAGCTGTTGTCTCTTGTTCTTAGTCCATTTTCTTCATATAATTGTCCGATCCTGTTTCCTTTGTTGATACACAACTGTCTTTGTTTTTTATTCTTTTCTCCTTTTTTCCAAAGTGAAATTTTCTTTTGATTCCTACAGTAGAACCTTTTTGAAGTTTGAGTCTTCACAGAACATCCTGATTATAGTTCTTGTATTCAGGATACAGAAACTGGAGTATTTTTCCCATAGGCCACACACTGGGTTAGCTCACCTTGGAGCAAGGGACTACCTGGGCATGTTGACCTGATGGGTTGGGTGTGTCACGTGTGACCTGTGTTCTGGGCACTTGTGGTTATGAATCTCTTGCCCCTGAACAGTTGAAGTGCTTGCCTTTCAACCATCTCCCCAGCTTCTGCTATAGCTTCTCCCCTAGTCAAGTGGCATCTTCCTCTTATGCTCACTGCTGATTTCCTTAAGATTATTCATGAATACGTAACACTTAGAGCTACTTTTCTCTCCAGGAGTTGTCCTGGTTCTTCTTCTGCCTTTATCTCAGGGATCCCATCTTCCAAGATGCATCTTCTGCCTGGCTGTTTCTCATCTGAGTTTCATGGTTTTCTGTCTGGATTTGGGAAGTGCAGTGGTGTTGGGGAGATGGGGGCAAGTATTTGCCCTCTCACAGCAGAGGTGAGGTGACCATTGCCCAGGTTTTGGTAGGCCCTTACCTGGAGTCAGGACTGGAAGGGACAAAGTCTGACTGCAGGTGTGGCTTCTTTCTTCTCACTGGTACCAGATTGTCAGTGCATGTCTGCCTTTTTCTATGTCTTCATGGGCACTTTCACTGTCCAGTGGGGCCTCTGCAGCTGGGAGCGTACACCAGGTGCCACATCCAGTGGGGCTCCAGCAGTTAGCTCTCAATGTTATGGTTATTGTTGGCTCTGCCTGTAATCTAATGAAGAAATCATACCTTCAGATCTATTTTTAATCTCTGAAAGTCTTTGAGCTTTGAAAATAGTTGTCTTTGGGCCCCTGATTGGGGAAATGAAAAATTACCAGGGAGTAAAATTAATCTCCCTTTTCACTGAGCTGAAAGTAGTGTGGGTGGACTTGTTCATCTGAACGGAAGGGTTTGGAAAGATAGGTTTTAATTTTCCTTATTTGTGTGGGTTTGAGAAATGTAATCCCAGCAGCTGCTTGGTTTCCACAATAGAATATCCAGGCTGCCACATAGAAACCTGCTACAGATTGATGGTAAACAGACCATACTAGAGGCATGCAGTAACTGTTTGTAACCAGGGGGTGGCTATTGTGTAATACAAAGTAGATAGCATTTCTGACTAGGTGGTGGTGTTATACAATTTTGGTGAGCCTATGTGGGTTATAAAAGCCAAAATTCCTTCAGCACCTGAAGCGTCTCATGCTGAGCATCAGAAGGATCCCAGCCTCACACAGATCCCAGCACAGAATTGGTGGGTAGGGCACTGAATACAAAATATTGTGGGGGGATACAGTAAGATTTCGCTCTGCAGGTAAGACCATTTCTTGGTACAAAAGCTTTGCTTTGGGGAATTAGTGTCTGCATCTATATGTGCCTATGTCTGTGCATCTGGGTTCATGGGTGTCTGTTTCCATGCACATGCATCTGTGACTATGTGTGCTCCTGTCTATGAGACTGTGTGTCTGTTTTGTTTTGTTTTTTTTTCCTGCGAATATATGGCTATGTGTGTGTATGTCTGTGTAGGTGGGTGAGGAGCCTATGGCTCAAGTTTCCTGAGCTGGGTTACCAGAAAGTCTCCACAGTCTTTCTTGGTGCTGTCAGACATTATTTGAATATTAATAACATTAAGATTTATGCAACTCTTAGAAGGCAATGCCCTTCATTAAATATGTGAGAGTGACAATAAAAACCTGATCTGCAGCAATTAAAATGTTAGATTCAGTGTTTTTCAGGTGCTCATTTACCTTATTTTCTGAGTGAGGTCCAGTCCTGGGACTTCCAAGGCCGTCTGTGCTCTTTTATGTTTTCTTTTATACAGAATTTTAGGGGTTTGAGGAAAAGTAAGTACACAGGCAACAAGGAACATAGATTAAACAAACCTCAGGGAGAGCTGGAGCCTCTTTTATAGCTGAATACATCTATTTTTACTCCTTTTAAGGTTTTGGGGTTGTAAAAATGTCAGGTTTTGACACCAAAAAAAGCAATACATCTGTGCCATAGGATTCTAAGTAATTGTAGTCTCTGTATTGAATGGATGTGGGTTTTTTTTTTTTTTTTTAAATGGGTTAGGAGGAACATGCTCCTTTGCAGAACAAAATATATATATAACATACCCACAGGCATGGGATGTTTATTAAAGGTCAGGAGAAAGGCTCCCATTTAATGAAGGTCAGGGAACATTTATTTCAATCACTGTGTACTTGCTTTTAGTCTAGAGCAGAATTACAGTGTCCCAGCCCCAGGTAATTGCGGTGCAGTGTAGTCAAACCCACTATTCAGCCATCAGTTAATCCATCAGGGTAGGTGAGATTTCAGAGTGCCCCTTTCCTTATCTTGGGAGAGTCTGTGGGGAGGAGGAGACAGAACTCTTAGTAAACTGGAATAGGGGGCAGGAGGGCTTGGAGGGGAGAAAAAAAATATTGCAGAAGAGATTTGCAAATAGGATTTCTTCCAGACTATAGGAAGGGAGCAGGTGGTTGAGAGAACTAAGTAACTGTGCCAAAGTCCAGCAAAACAGAGCAGGAGTAATGGGTAGTCAGGAAATTAAGGAAAGGTGGGCCTTGACCTCTCTCTGCAGGTGAGAGAAGGAAATTTGGTTTTGGCAGTTGGGGCAGAGGAAAGGTGAGAACATTCCAAAGAGGAATGGTGTGGTCTGAAGGGTAATTCAGGGAGAGAGCTGATTAGTCCATTTGAGCTTGAGGCATGGAAATGCTTCTCCCAGCACATGGGCAGTGCCTTCTCTTCTCCAGCGGGGGTAGCAGTGGCAACAGTAGCTAGAGGTGACAGATAAGTCATCTGTGTGCTAGAAAGGGAGGATGAAGCAGGAGCTGGGGTGGTACTGAGGGGGCACAGGGTTGGCAGGGCAGAGCCATCCCCTGGAGGTTACTTGAGCACCCAAGTCTGTTTTTGTACTGGAAAGGTAGGGGGAGACATCAAATGACAAAGGTTACTTGGAGGTGCGGAAGAGGAGAAAGTGTCTTTCTTTTTATTCCCTGACAGTAACTGGGGGCTTTCCTCAGCTTCCTCCAAAATGACCTGCAGACATAACATCTCAGGCCTTTTCTGGCTGTTCATCTTTAGAGCCTTTTTCTATTAGTCAGTCTGTAAGCGAATAGGAGCAGTTTTCATGCTCTCAGTGATTGCTTTGTTTGTCACTTGCCCTTGGCTTTTGTCCAAGGGTATATCACCCTCTCTGTGCCTCAGTTTTAAACTGTGGGGATAATAACAACCCCTCCTAGAATTTTTATACGTGTAAGTGATATCATGTTTGTATCTTGGATATAATAGATAGTCAATTTTGCACATGTTTTATCTTGTCATTAAAATTCCATATAAAATTAGCTTTTCAGTGGCCCCTGTACATTAAAAATAGTATTAATACACTAAAAATAGTGTTTCCATAAAAATACATCATTTGTACAAAAAGTGATATGTTAAATCACACAGTGGAAATAAATGCAATAAAATCCATCTTTATTCTGCTTGAGTTTTCTCAAATATCCGTTTATATTTTAATTCTGGCCCACAGACTATACCTTTTGCTCCACTACCTCTTCCTCACCCTCTCTCTTATCCCAGCCACATGATTTCCTTGAGCGAATCTGGAGGGCAGGGATTAGGTTTTGTTTTGGTTGTATGGCTAACTGGCCCATGGAAAAATTCTCTTTTCTTCATATATTTGAATGCCTTTTATGTGATGAACACTGTGTCCCTGCCCCATCCCTGCCTGGTTGGGAAGCTGGACCAAGAAGCTGTGTGCCATTGAAACATGGAAGTAGAGGGACAGCTAACCCAAGAATGATTCCTATAGGAGGAGACTTTTTGAGCTAAGCCCTGAGAACTCTGCAGGTCAACATGGTTCATATGGATAGTACCTGGGGCAGGAGAGGCACAGTGAGGATGATGAGTGTTAAGGTCTTGTCATAATTTTGAATAAAGTTTGGGGAGGAGATTTCTGTTGGATGGTACTAGCCACAGCATCTGATACCTACGACCTGCAACATTAGGTCAGAAAAACAGAGATCACTGATGACTTTGTATTTTAAAGCCACCAAACTAACAAAACATCAGCTGCTTTGACCTTTTACTGTAAACTTGACTCCATCTTTCCCCTGACTGAGCAGTCAATGAGGCATTGTTTTCTCCTCTAGATAGCATGACCACCAATTTTCATGGCTCAGGCTGTGTGTAAATTGACATCAGCAAAACAACCTGTCTTGGGCTAGATCTAAGCTTCTTTAGGATTTAGAGTCTAGTTTGGGACTAGAGCTTATTCTGTACCAAGGGCTTCCCAGGCCAAGTCTCTGGAAGAGACTGAAGGTGTCTTCTGCAGGCAGAACATATTCTTTAACATCTTCCATCATTTTATCAGCTAGGCATGTCATCTTATGCTCCAAAAATATTTGCTTTCAATTAGGAATGATCTTCCCTGCGCACCTCACCCCACGGATGTTCCAGGAATATTTGCCATGTCTATCCAGTGGCTTTGCATCCTCTCTGGCCCACTGTTGAGGACCCTGACTATATTTTTAGGTGATTCCTAAGTATTTGAGCAGCATTCATCCTGGGGCCCTTTCCCTTTCACTTTGCCTGTAGGATTGTGCCATGGGCGCCTCATAGGCCCAGGGGCTCCTGAGGTTCTCAGCAGGTGGTTTCTGAGATGAAACCTGACAACCAACCCTGATTCCCCTTCAGAAATCCAGTTTTATCTAACTTTTTAAAAGTCCCTTCTTCTTAAGGGAACAAATTGACAAACCAAGACAGTGACAGAAGCTTACACAGCTCATTGGGGTGCAACAGAGCCTGTCTTGATTGCAGTCACTGAGGTGGTTTGGTTTAGAGCTCTGATAGATTTTAAAGAAAAGGCCACTCTGAGGCCATGATTCTGGGTGCTCTCTCCATCCTTGTGGCAAGGGGATGTTATGATATTTTGTTAATCAGTGTCATCATCTTGTACCACTTTGGCAAATTATTTCTGTGAGTATGTTAAAGTTCAGCAAATAACCTGATTTAAATTGGGCGCTTGAAATATGCCTTTTGTGTCACTGGGCAGAACTTTAGTTTATATCAGTGACTTTTAGGCTCTTTTTGACTGACCCACAGTTTTTGCCTTGAAACTCTGGGTTACCCTTATCTTGTGAGATGTGCTCTGAATTTTCTTTATTCTGTTAAATTTCATTGTTCTGCAAATTCTGGTTGAGATCCAGTTGGTTTCATGGCCCACTAGTGGGTGGTGACTTGCAGTGTGAAGAATAAGAGCAAGGGTTCTTAGAGTGTTTTGGAAAAGGCTGTAGGATGATTTTTTTTTTCCCCCAGTTATACCATAACTGTAATCACAACGTCAAATGATAACCACTTCTTACAGGTGCATTTCATTACTGTTTAAATGGAATAATGATAGCTAGCCAGGGTCAGTGTCAGAATTCTAAACCCCCTAAAGCAAGACTGTATGTTAGGCAACGATTTAAGTCATCATATTTAAAGGAAGTTTGATCACGTACAAGTTGAGGATATTTGTTCCAGTAATCTTTCTTTTGGCTTGAATTAAAAGCATTTAGGTCAAATCTTAGCATTTAACAGAATTTAATGGAGCAGCCACAGTTCAACTATAATCCCCTAATGATCGGATTTAAGCAGAGAGCTACAAATTGGCTTTTAAAATGTGCTTTATCATTGAACCTGGCCAGCTCTGAAAGTTCTTGTTTGTATCTTGGGAAGGACCAGACTACCACTTGGCAAGTTGAGGTTTTGAGTTTCCTTATCCCAGAGTTTTCTTTCGTGGTCATATACTCTCACCTGTCTAGATAGATTTCTGCAAGTGGAGAAAATAGCTTTATCCCACCCCAGGTTGCCCATCCAGAGGTGTTGATCTGAGGACCACTAGCATCAGAACATTTGTGCATTTGTTAAAAATGTAAGTCCCAGGTTTCGATGCAGGTCTGTGGAATCAGAATTTGGGGGAGGGGACATTTTTTAAAGTTGGTGGGATTATGGGAGTTAAAAATTTTTTTTCTTCTAAAATCAACTTTACTGAGACATAGTTTACATACAGTAAATGGATATACATACAAATGGAGCCACCAGAATCATAGCTAAGTTATGGAACATTTCTGTCACTCCATAGGTTCCTTCCTCTGCCTCTGGAGTCCCTCCTTCCCATCTTTGCTGCTGTAGGTCACCACTAACTGTTTCCTGCCACCGAAGATTAGTTTTGTCTATAGGGATTCAGGCAGCATGTCTTGTGCCTGGCTTCTTTCACTCAATGTTGTGTCTGTGCGATTTCTCCATGTTATTAGGTGCATCAGTATTTGCTTCCTTTTAATTGCTTAGTATCCCTTTGTATGGACCCACCATGTTTTGTTTATCTATTTGCCTGTTGATGGACGTTTCTGTGTCTTGAGTTTGGGACTGTTATAATAAAAACAGCTTTGAATATTTTTCTGCCACTATATGTGTGGAAGAAATCTGCATGTTGAATAAGATTCCCAATTAAGTCTTAGGTACATGAACCATTGATTCTTATTCTCTCTATTCCTTTTTAATTTTTTTTATTTACTTGGTTGTGCTGGGTCTTAGTTGAGGCTCACGGGCTCCTTAGTTGTGGCATGCATGTGGGATCTAGTTCCCTGACCAGGGATTGAACCCAGGCCCCCTGCATTGGGAGCGTGGAGTCCTAACCACTATTCTTTTTTTTTCATATTCTTTATCATTTTGGAGAACTGTAGGTTTTTGTATCCAGATCAAATGATGGATTTGCTGTGCAGTTATGTTTTCGATGTAGTATTCATTCAGTGCTGTCTATTTGGGGTAAATGTGGGTCTCATCAACATTTGTTGAGTTCTGTTTTATGAACTGAAATATAAAGATGAAGTGTACACGGGGGGATTCTATCCTTCAGAGGACTCTTAGTGATTAATTCATTCAGCCATAGAGTGTTTTGTATGTTGTGTACTAGGGACTACTAGGTGCTGATGCTGGGAAGACACGTTTTCTTAGCATTTGGTTGTGCTTCCAAGAAACACAAAAGATGTTGGTATTATATTCCAGGAGCAGTTTGGCCCTTAAATCCGCTGTTTGGGTAGTACCATCATACTTTCAAGTCAGGTGGCCATGGTAAGCCACAGTTGAAAGGGTTGACACTGACAGGGAAGAAATGGTCAGATAAAAAAATTCAGTGCAAAAGAAATGATCACTGGAGCTTCCCTGGTGGTGCAGTGGTTAAGAATCCGCCTGCCAATGCAGGGGACACGGGTTCGAGCCCTGGTCCAGGAAGATCCCACATGCCGCAACGCAACTAAGCCCGTGTGCCACAACTACTGAGCCTGCGCTCTGGAGCCCACGAGCCACAACTACTGAAGCCCGTGTGCCAGAACTGCTGAGGCCCGTGTGCCTGGAGCACGTGCTGTGCAATGGGAGAGGCCACCACAATGGGAGGCCCGCGCACCACAACAAAGAGTAGCCCCTGCTCTCAGCAGCTAGAGAAAACCCGCGTGCAGCAGCGAAGACCCAATGCAGCCAAAAATTAAATAAATGAATAAATAAATAAATTTATTTTTTTAAAAAAGAAAGAAATGATCTCTGGCAGAATAGCTGATGAAATAAACACTGATTAAGAATTGTTATTCTGCATTTGTGCATGATTATCGGTGGCTAGAGAGCTGGTGGCTCAATCTTTAGGGAATTGAAAGATTTGTTAAAGATCTGAATATTTTCCTTTTCTATTTGCTCATAGCAGAATTTCCCAAATTGCTATTTTCCCACCCTGTGAGGCTTACATTTATTGAGGTTGATTTATTATTTTTTGAGTCTGCAGTGATTTCTTGCTTGCTCTAAAGTAGGGATTTTTAACTCTGACTTCAGGAGAGTTTTATAAAATCTAAATGCTCAGGCTATACAGTCCTGTTCAGTAGACTTTCTGGGTGGGTAGAGAGTATTTTTAAAGTTCTTAGGTGGTTCCAACACAGAGTCAAAGTTGAGGACCACTTTTTGGGGCAGCCTTGGCTATTGATACGCCTCTTTCGTTGTCAGTTCCCTCCTTGCTAAGTATAATTTACAAAGCCTTGGCTTTTCTCTGTTCTCTGACAACAAAAATTACTTTACAACTTTAAACATGAGAACTTTACTCCACACCACTTTGCAATTATAGAGTTGTGTCCTGATCTCTCAACAGAAAGGACTGAATGGCTTTGTATCCCCTTGTTAAGGGGAACTGATCACTTCTCTGGATTTGATCTGGGTGCTGATGTGGCTCTTGGGGGAGAAAGAGAGCATAGCTTTCATTGTTGAGTAAATAACTTCAGGAAAAATAGAGGAATAAAAGGAAAAAGATAAGTCCTTTGCTGTCCCACCAGTCAACATTTTGGTTAACATTTTGGTGTGTATATGCGTGTGGCACACTTATCCATACACAGTGGGTTATTGCTGTACATACTGCTTTTTTCATTGTATAAATTTCCTTTAATTCTTTTCACTGCATTATTTTAGAAAATTGATATCTTTTATTATTATTATTTATTATTACTGAGATCTACCCTCTTAACAAACTTTTAAGTGAACAATACAGTGTTGTTAACTATAGGCATGATGTTGTACAGCAGATCTCTAGAACTTATTCATCTTGCTTAATAAACTTTATACCTGCTGAAAAGCAACTCCCCACTTCCCCCTCCCCGCCAGCCCCTGGCAACCACCATTCTACTCTCTGCTTCTATGAGTGACTGTTTCAGATGCCTCACATAAGTGGAATCATGTCGTGTTTGTCCTTCTGTGACTGGCTTATTTCCTTTAGTATAATATTATACTTTAGAAAAAAAAAAACCTGTTTCCTTATATAACATAGGGCAAACATTTTCCCACGTCAATAAATATTTCTGTGCCATCTTTTTTTAAAATTAATTATTTATTTATTTATTTTTGGCTGCGCCGGGTCTTTGTTGCTGTGCGTGGGCTTTCTCGTTGCTGCGAGTGGGGGCTACTCTTTGTTACGGTGCCCCGGCTTCTCCTTCTGGTGGCTTCTCTTGTTGTGGAGCACGGGCTCTAGGGTGCGCAGGCTCAGTAGTTGTGGCTCATGGGCTTAGTTGCTCCGCGGCATGTGGGATCTTCCCGGACCAGGGCTCAAACCCATATCCCCTGCATTGGCAGGTGGATTCTTAATCACTGCACCACCAGGGAAGTCCGTGTGCCATCTTTTGAATGGCTGCAATGGCATTCTTTTGTATGCACATACCGTAGTTTTACCATTCAATTCCCTAGTGTTGGATATTAGATTTTTCTTGATTTTTGGTCTTATTAACAATGTTAACATGCACAATTTTGTAGCTAAATCTTTATATGTCCTAATTATTACCTTAAAATACATTCCTAGAAGTAGCATTTCCTCAGGACATATTAGAAGTGAATATGAATATTTATAATTCTTGATACGTATAACCAAATTACCTTCTTATTAGCAAATTTATTTTTCATTAGGAGTGTTCGTCTGTTTCTCTACCGCTGTACAATAAGGGTATTATAAATAACTGATGTAGGTTAAAAAAAAAAGTATACCTCATTTTAATGTACTTTTGATTTTTTTTTTTTTAATTTTATTTATTTATTTTATTTATGGCTGTGTTGGGTCTTCGTTTCTGTGCGAGGGCTTTCTCCAGTTGTGGCAAGCGGGGGCCACTCTTCATCGCGGTGCGCGGGCCTCTCAGTATCGCGGCCTCTCTTGTTGCGGAGCACAGGCTCCAGACGCGCAGGCTCAGTAATTGTGGCTCATGGGCCCAGTTGCTCCGCGGCGTGTGGGATCTTCCCAGACCAGGGCTCGAACCCGTGTCCCCTGCATTGGCAGGCAGATTCTCAACCACTGCGCCACCAGGGAAGCCCCTGTACTTTTGATTTTAAACAAGGATCAAACATTTATTTTGCTATTTGTTTTTGTGGGAGACAGGATTAGAAGCTCATATGTCTTGGCCATTTTTATACTAAGGATTTTTGTTTTCTGTTTATTGGTTTGCAAGAGCTCTTCAGATAGTAAAGATATCAACACATTATCTTACCTATATTATATTTTGCCTTTTGATTTTGTTGGATTTTTGTCCATATAGAAATCTAAAAAAATTTATATTGTAAAAATCTATCAGCCTCCATCTCTTTTTCATCTTTAACGATATACTAAAAAAGGAGTCCCCTACCCTAACATTATATAGTCATTTAGTGGCTTTATTACTTTTCTGGATTTTATTAATTGTGAACCAGTTGTCTTGGCATGTTGTATTGAAAAATCCATACTTTGTTTTAAGATTTAAATGCTTCCCACATCATGTATTTGTCATTTTGTGGGTTTTCTGTTGTGTGACCTATTTGTCTCTTTTTGTACCTAAGTTGACCTCCTCTGTTTACTACAACTTTAGGGTCCCTTTCTGATAGAACATGTTCTTCCTCTTCTTTTTTCAAATATTTGTGGCTACTTTTGCTTATTCTTCCACAGGAATTTTAGCAAGCCCCCTTTTCTCCCCCTTTAAGGTATTAATTGATTTTTATTAAATTTATATACTTTATGTTTGTAGGAGAATGTATACCCTTATAGTAGCTCTCTTATCCAAGAATATTATCTGTTTTTCTGGTTATTTTATGGCCCTTAATAATAGTTTATAGCTTTATTTGTAAAGGTCATGCTCATTTTTTGTTAAATTTATTAAGTATTTAATGCTGTTATTGCCATTCTAAACAGGATTCCTTCATCCTCTTACCTTTAGGAGTCAGCAGACTTTTCTGTAAATATCTTAGGTTTCGTGGGCCAGATGGCCTCTGTCATATGTTCTTCTTCCTTGAGGTTGTTTATAACCTTTTAAAAATGTAAAAATCATTCATAGCTGGGGACCACACCAAACCAGGCCAGGCAATGGTTTGCTAGCTTCTGATCTAGATGCTTATTGCTGGCAACTGGGAAATGTTAGAATCAGTCAGCACTGAAGGAGCTTTGCTCATGTGTTTGTATCTAGCCATCTATGCAAAGATTCTCTACAATTTTCATATCTCTTAATGTGGCTATAATTCACTCTTTTCCTTTCAAATATTTCCCCTCATCTTTCTCTGTCAGTTGAATGATAGCAGTGATGTCGACAACCTGGCTTGTCCTTGACATTAATGTATCTGTTGTATCACAGATAAGTTTGATATTGGCTGTTACTTTCCTTTTCCAAGATTAAGAAAGAGTATTAAGCAAGAATGACTGTTACATTATATGAAGTACCTTTATTATTATATTTTTAAGCATCATTTATTCGTTCTACATATTTTGGGGAGCCTTTAATACAGGTGTGAAGTTAGGCACTGGGGATAATGCCTCTTGTCCTGCACCTGTCTGGCTGAGCAGGTAGACATTATCTTGTTGTATCGTAACCATCTTTATGGTTCCCAGACGCCATGATGAGGTGTGGTGATCAGAGGCAGCACTGATGGGAGTTACCCCAAGGGAAAGGGGCGAGATGAAGGGTGCCTATTTTGGAGGGACAGCATGTGCAAGGGCCTGAGGGCTAGAGGAGAACCCAACACCTTCAAGGAACTGAAAGATGGAAACTACAGCACAGCGAGGGCGAATTTCACCATAGGCTTCACAGTGGACCTGCAGCCTTGTTAAGGAATTTGGGTGTCATTCACTGGCTAATTAGGACGCCATCAAAGGGTATGGTAGTTTCTGTAGCATGGCCGTGCCTGCTGCAGTAGAGCTATCAAGATGGGACAAGAAAATGAGACAAGAGGCTGTTGTGCTGTTGAGATGATGGCTCGTGCCACGGAGTGGCCAGAAGTGCGCAGATTTGGGGGTTCCTGGTCTAAGGGGAACAGGCTTTAGCCCTGGAGAGGGAGCTCGGCCATTTCTGCCCCTCGGACCTCCTTCAAAAATCACAAGGAGGACAGAAAGTATCCTGAAGACAATGTTTAAGGCCAGCTGGCCTGGACCCTATTCGCTCAGGGAGGTTGGCTGTAAACTGAGGATAGTTTTATGTCTTGTTTGTACAAACATTGTTAGGACAGGAATACTGATTAAAGTTTGAATCCTGCTGCTCACTGCTTATAGCTGTGTGTCCTTTGGCAAGTTACTTAACTTCTCTGAAGCTCAGTTTCCACTTTTGTGGAGTTATTGTGCCTATCAAGTAATACTATGCTTACTAGGGAGAAATAATTGCCATTTATATAATGAGATGTAAGAGATGTGTCTGGCACACATAGGCGCTTAGCTGGAAAACTGCTGTCATTATTATCGTTTTCGTTATTTGTGAATCTTATCTTTTATCACCCAGCACCTCCTTTCCCCTTGTCATGTGGTCAGGGGCAAGATAGCAGTGGCTTTGCTTATTCTCTTTCTTTTGCAAGGAGTAGGAAGTCGCGTCACTGGGTACTGTGGGAAGACAAACTTTCCCTGGTGTCAGGTTCCCTGGGAGATTTTGCCTTTTGTTTTACCACAAATTCTAACACGGTCCCTAAACTCCACCTTTTTAAATCTTTTGTTGCGTTTGCCTTTGGGCCTTGGCATTTCCCCACACAAAAGTTCGGGTCTGTGCATAAAACACTCTGATCTCAGGTTGATGAGTGGTTTCTGTCCTTCAGGCTGTCTTCATCAGTCTTGAGTTCTTGGCTGTTGAGTACTCTGTCATTTTGGAACTTAAAAGGATACGTTTTTGTTTTCAGTGTTCACTATCTTCTCCCTTTCTTCCTCTTCTTCTTCCCTCCATTTGTCCATCCTTCCCAGGCTTTGCAGCCCTCTGCCCCAAAGCCTTTCTCAAAGCTTCCTGCCCTGTACTTTCTTTGGCCCCAAAACCTTTCATGCTCATTTGGGTCTATATCTTCAGGACTCTCTGAAGGCTGCTGTTCGGTAAGAGACAGACAAAGGGAGTGGATGGGTCCCCTCAGTATAGCTTGTGAGGGTCAGTTAAACATTTGGTAGGGAAATGGAGTACAGAGTACTTGACGAAAAGTGGTCTTGTCAGGATGGAATTGGTCCCCCTCAGTTCCTGGTGATGGGGAGCAGTGGGGAGGGTTGGCTACTGCAATGGATGTACACATCTGAAACAAACATGAAGATAAAATTAACCTAGTAGAATAAATGTATTCTACATTAAAGTCCTGTCATTTTCCCTAAAGTTAATGTGGGTCTGCTGGCATCCTAATGGCAGTGGGGCTGGATGTAGAGCAAAGAACTTATTGGTCCCTCTGAATGTGACTGTAAGGCAAGTGGTCTTGTAAAAATCTAACAATTTCACCATCCTCTTTGCCTGTCCTGTCTTCTGGAAAACATAAGCTCTTGGTCAAGGTAAAAATGTCAGGGCTACTTCAGGCAGATTTTATATTTAGGTATGTTTGCTGTCACACTGTATCTTTTTTTTTTTTTTCAGATCTTGGGAAGCTGATGGATTGCAGTGGCTAAATCACAGTGTAGAAGATTGATGGATTTGATTACATAAAAATAAAAACAGTTCTAAAAGATCATTCACAAAATTCATGAGCAAACAAAAAGCTGGGATAAGATATTTGCATCAAATATAACAAAAAATTACTGTCTGTCCTGTGCATGTTTAGCAGCACTCCTGGCCTCCACTTATTAGGTACTAGTAGCTCTCCCCCTAGTTGTGACGACCAAAAAATACCTCCAGACATTGCCAAATGTCCCCTGGAGGAAAAAAATTACTCTTCGTTGAGAGCTGCTGCTTTAAAGAGACATGTATATAATGTGAACAAGAATGCAAAATGTGCATGAACATTTAAACCAAAAGAGCCACCTCAGAAAATTTTGGTGTGTGCACCTAGCTCTATTCTATAAAGGCAACTTGATATTCTGGCAACTATTTCTTTTATTTTTTCCTTTTTGCCCTCTAACTATTGAATTTTGAAATTTTGTTAATTCTTTCTCTTTTCTTATTTGTTTATATTTCAGTTTTTCCCCTGGCTCATCTAAAGTATTTGTTGAATGAAGTGTCCATAAGAGAATTCCTTGAACAGAAGTTTTCTTACTTGTCTTTGCAAACTTCTTGTAGGTTTGCCTTCACATTTGCAGGACAGCTTGTCTGGGTTATTCATTCCCTGTGGGAAATTAATTGGTGCTAAGGTCTAACATTGTTCTAATCTGAGTGCCAGTGAATGTTTTCTGTCCCTTCTCACCCCTACATGCTTGTGGTATTTTTTTCTTTATCTTGGGGAATTCCCTGGCCTTCCCGTGGCTAAGGCTCTGCGCTTTCACTGCCAAGGGTGCAAGTTAAATCCCTGGTCAGGGAACTAAGATCCCGCAAGCTGTGCTGTGTGCCCCCCGCCCCCCCCCCCAAAAAAAGTAGAAACACCTAGGCATGTTTGATTGTATGTGTGCCAATCCTGGAAGGGATCCTTTGTGCCCTCTCTCTTTTTTTTAAATAAATAAATTTATTTATTTTTGGCTGTGTTGGGTCTTTGTTGCTGCGTGCGGGCTCTCTCCAGCTGCGGCGAGCAGGGGCTACTCCTCACTGTGGTGTGCAGGCATCTCATTGTGGTGGCCTCTCCCGTTGGGAGCACGGGCTCTAGGTGCATGGGCCTCAGCAGCTGTGGCACGCGGGCTTCAGTAGTTGTGGCTCAAGGGCTCCAGAGCTCAGGCTCAGTAGCTGTGGCGCATGGGTTTAGTTGCTCCGTGGCATGTGGGATCTTCCCGGACCAGGGCTTGAACCTGTGTCCCCTGCATTTGCAGGCGGACTCCCAACCACTGCACCACCAGGGAAGTCCCTGTGCCCTCTCATTTTTTAAGTCAAATTCTCCAAATGCTTTTCAATCTTTTGGTGGATCTCTTTTATTGTTCAAGTCATACTTCTGTTGTTTGAAATTGAGTTTTTAATATTTTCTGCCTCAGTGAAACTTAGCTGCATGGGATTGTTTCAGTAGCTTCCTGCCTTAGACTTTTACTTGGATCTTCTGTTAGTTTGGAGCATTGTCCAGATTCTCTAAGATTCTCCGAGCATGTCAGATCCACCTTGGGTCTTGATTCTCCTCCCCCTTTCTTATCTCTTGCCACTTTACTTCCCCAACCCCCTTTTTGGGGGTTGGATTACTTTTTTAGGTTTATGTTGTCATTTGATTTGATATTGAATGTTTTGGTTCTATTTTTTGTATGGCATTCTAGCCCATTTAAGCTCACCTTGCCACCTTCCTGGAATTCTGTGTGGCCATTTAATCCTCGATTGGTTTTGTCTCCTCTTTTTTGTGCTTTTCAGTGTCTTCCCAGCCTTTAGGGAACCTAAGGTGCCTTTAGGGCACCTGTAGGGAATTCAGAATTATTACTATTTTTTTTTTTGTTCTTTGTTTTCTTTGTTTCTATTTCATTTATTTCCACTCTGAACTTTATGATTTCTTTCCTTCTGCTAACTTTGGGTTTTGTTTGTTCTTCTTTCTCTAGTTTCTTTAGGTGTAAGGTTAGATTGTTTACTTGAGATTTTTCTTGTTTCTTTAGATGGGCTTGTATAGCTATAAACTTCCCTCTTAGAGCTGCTTTTGCTGCATCCCATAGGTTTTGGGTCGTCGTGTTTTCATTGTCATTTGTCTCTAGGTATTTTTTGATTTCCTCTTTGATTTCTTCAGTGATCTCTTGGTTATTTAGTAACGTATTGTTTAGCCTCCATGTGTTTGTGTTTTTTATGGTTTTTTCCCTGTAATTCATTTCTAATCTCATAGCATTGTGGTCAGAAAAGATGCTTGATATGATTTCAATTTTCTTAAATTTACTGAGGCTTGATTTGTGACCCAACATGTGATCTATCCTGGAGAATGTTCCGTGCGCACTTGAGAAGAACGTGTAATCTGCTGTTTTTGGATGGAGAGTCCTATAAATATCAATTAAATCTATCTGGTCTATTGTGTCATTTAAAGCTTCTGTTTCCTTATTTATTTTCATTTTGGATGATCTGTCCATTGGTGTAAGTGAGGTGTTAAAGTCCCCCACTATGATTGTGTTACTGTCAATTTCCTCTTTTATAGCTGTTAGCAGTTGCCTTATGTATTGAGGTGCTCCTATGTTGGGTGCATATATATTTATAATTGTCATATCTTCTTCTTGGATTGATCCCTTGATCATTATGTAGTGTCCTTCCTTGTCTCTTGTAATACTCTTTATTTTAAAGTCTATTTTATCTGATATGAGTGTAGCTACTCCAGCTTTCTTTTGATTTCCATTTGCATGGAATATCTTTTTCCATCCCCTCCCTTTCAGTCTGTATGTGTCCCTAGGTCTAAAGTGGGTCTCTTGTAGACAGCATATATATGGGTCTTGTCTTTGTATCCATTCAACAAGCCTGTGTCTTTTGGTTGGAGCATTTAATCCATTCACGTTTAAGGTAATTATCGATATGTATGTTCCTATGACCATTTTCTTAATTGTTTTGGGTTTGTTTTTGTAGGTCCTTTTCTTCTGTTGTGTTTCCCACTTAGAGAAGTTCCTTTAGCATTTGTTGTAGAGCTGGTTTGGTGGTGCTGAATTCTCTTAGCTTTTGCTTGTCTGTAAACCTTTTGATTTCTCCATCAAATCTAAATGAGATCCTTGCCGGGTAGAGTAATCTTGGTTGTAGGTTCTTCCCTTTCATCACTTTAAGTATATCATGCCACTCCCTTCTGGCTTGTAGAGTTTCTGCTGAGAAATCAGCTGTTCCCTTGTATGTTATTTGTCGTTTTTCCCTTGCTGCTTTCAATAATTTTTCTTTGTCTTTAATTTTTGCCAATTTGATTACTGTGTGTCTCGGCATGTTTCTCCTTGGGTTTATCCTGTATGGGACTCTCTGCGCTTCCTGGACTTGGGTGGCTATTTCCTTTCCCATGTTAGTGAAGTTTTCGACTATAATCTCTTCAAATATTTTCTCTGGTCCTTTCCCTCTCTCTTCTCCTTCTGGGACCCCTATAATGCGAATGTTGTTACGTTTAATGTTGTCCCAGAGGTCTCTAAGGCTGTCTTCATTTCTTTTCGTTCTTTTTTCTTTAGTCTGTTCCGCAGCAGTGAATTCCACCATTCTGTCTTCCAGGTCACTTATCCGTTCTTCTGCCTCAGTTTTTCTGCTATTGATTCCTTCTAGTGTAGTTTTCATTTCAGTTATTGTATTGGTCATCTCTGTTTGTATGGTCTTTAATTCTTCTAGGTCTTTGTTAATCATTTCTTGCATCTTCTCAATCTTTGCCTCCATTCTTATTCCGAGGTCCTGGATCATCTTCACTATCATTTTTCTGAATTCTTTTTCTGGAAGGTTGCCTATCTCCACTTCATTTAGTTGTTTTTCTGGGGTTGTATCTTGTTCCTTCATCTGGTATATAGCCCTCTGCCTTTTCATCTTGTCTATCTTTCTGTAAATGTGGTTTTTGTTCCACAGGCTGTAGGATTATAGTTTTTCTTGCTTCTGCTGTCTGCCCTCTGGTGGTTGAGGCTATCTAAGAGGCTTGATGGGAGGCTCTGCTGGTGGGTAGAGCTGACTCCAGAATTATTTTAATATCCGTACAATCGTAGTAAATTGGCTATAACTGAACTGTCTAGTATGATTGCCACCAGCCACAAGTGGCTATTTAAACTTAAGTTTGATACAGTTTAAAGGTTCAGTTTCTCTATTGCACTAGTCTCATTTCAAGTGCTCAGTAGCCAGTGACTAGTGACAACTGTATTGGACAAGGCAGATGTAGAACATTTCCATCATTGCAGAAAGTTCTATTGGATAGGGCTGGGCTATAAGATAGATACCATGATGCACATCAAAGAAATCCCTCTGCTATTTTTTTCTCCCTAGTATTCTTATATTTTTGGTGGTTCAGTTTGGTGGTCCCCCCCGCCCCCGCCTCCAAAAGGTGATTCAGAATCTGAGTAACTATAAATGAAGGTGGATGGGGACTTAAAGTGTAATAAGTTTTTTTGGTGTTTGGATATAATTTGTACTTCGACTTTCCCATGCAGGAAACACAGTGTGTGTCCTGTGCTGTTTGTGTGCTTGATGTGATTTGGCTGCTTTCTCTTTTTCTAGTTTTGCTGAGAGATGGCACTTGTGGGGCTCATCTCTGCCTGAGAATCGACACTGGAAGAGCTGACTCTGATCCTGGGCTCGTTGCGTGAACAAGCCTTAACTTCCAGCCACTTCAGTCCAAAGGCCAAGCTACTCGTTTTCTCTTAATGATGGGTATTGGTAAGAACACTACATCCAAATCCATGGAGGCTGGAAGTTCAACTGAAGGCAAATATGAAGATGAAGCGAAGCACCCGGCTTTCTTTACTCTTCCGGTAACAGCATTTGCTGTCTTCCTTTCTTCTTAAGTCACTCTAAAGTAGTTTCTGCATTGACTAGGATTAGCTTTTTTTTTTTCTTTAACCCAAAGAAAGTTTAGTATTAGTTTTCTTTTTTGTTTTGTTTTGTTTTATACAGCAGGTTCTTATTAGTCATCAGTTTTATACACATCAGTGTATACATGTCAATCCCACTCGCCCAATTCAGCACACCACCATCCCCACCCCACCGCAGTTTTCCCCCCTTGGTGTCCATACGTTTGTTCTCTACATCTGTGTCTCAACGTCTGCCCTGCAAACCGGCTCATCTGTACCATTTTTCTAGGTTCCACGTACATGCGTTAATATACGATATTTGTTTTTCTCTTTCTGACTTACTTCCCTCTGTATGACAGTCTCTAGATCCATCCACGTCTCAACAAATGACTCAATTTCATTCCTTTTTATGGCTGAGGAATATTCCATTGTATATATGTACCACAACTTCTTTATCCATTCGTCTGTTGATGGGCACTTAGGTTGCTTCCATGACCTGGCTATTGTAAATAGTGCTGCAATGAACATTGGGGTGCATGTGTCTTTTTGAATTATGGTTTTCTCTGGGTATATGCCCAGTAGTGGGATTGTTGGATCATATGGTAATTCTATTTTTAGTTTTTTAAGGAACCTCCATACTGTTCTCCATAGTGGCTGTATCAATTTACATTCCCACCAACAGTGCAAGAGGGTTCCCTTTTCTCCACACCCTCTCCAGCATTTGTTGTTTGTAGATTTTCTGATGATGCCCATTCTAACTGGTGTGAGGTGATACCTCATTGTAGTTTTGATTTGCATTTCTCTAATAATTAGTGATGTTGAGCATCTTTTCATGTGCTTCTTGGCCATCTGTATGTCTTCTTTGGAGAAATGTCTATTTAGGTCTTCTGCCCATTTTTGGATTGGGTTGTTTGTTTCCTTAATATTGAGCTGCATGAGCTGTTTATATATTTTGGAGATTAATCCTTTGTCCGTTGATTCATTTGCGAATATTTTCTCCCATTCTGAGGGTTGTCTTTTTGTCTTGTTTTTGGTTTCCTTTGCTGTACAAAAGCTTTGAAGTTTCATTATGTCCCATATGTTTATTTTTCTTTTTATTTCCATTACTGTAGGAGGTGGATCAAAAAAGATCTTGCTGTGATTTATGTCACAGTGTTCTTCCTATGTTTTCCTCTAAGAGTTTTATAGTGTCCGGTCTTACATTTAGGTCTTGAATCCATTTTGAGTTTATTTTTGTGTATGGTGTTAAGGAGTGTTCTAATTTCATTCTTTTACGTGTAGCTGTCCAGTTTTCCCAGCACCACTTATTGAAGAGACTGTCTTTTCTCCATTGTATATCTTTGCCTCCTTTGTCATAGATTAGTTGACCATAGGTGCGTGGGTTTATCTCTGGGCTTTCTATCTTGTTCCATTGATCTATGTTTCTGTTTTTGTGCCAGTACCATATTGTCTTGATTACTGTAGCTTTGTAGTATAGTCTGAAGTCAGGGAGTCTGATTCCTCCAGCTCTGTTTTTTTCCCGAAAGACTGCTTTGGCTATTTGGGGTCTTTTGTGTCGCCATACAAATTTAGGATTATTTGTTCTAGTTCCGTAAAAAATGCCATTGGTAATTTGATAGGGATTGCATTGAATCTGTAGATTGCTTTGGTTAGTATAGTCATTTTCACAATATTGATTCCAATCCAAGAACATAGTATATCTCTCCATCTGTTTTTATCATCTTTAATTTCTTTCATCAGTGTCTTATAGTTTTCTGTATACAGGTCTTTTGTCTCCCTAGGTAGGTTTATTCCTAGGTATTTTATTCTTTTTGTTGCAAGGGTAAATGGGAGTGTTTCCTTAATTTCTCTTTCAGATTTTTCATCATTAGTGTATAGGAATGCAAGAGATTTCTGTGCATTAGTTTTGTATCCTGCAACTTTACCAAATTCATTGATTAGCTCTAGTAGTTTTCTGGTGGCATTTTAGGATTCGCTATGTATAGTATCATGTCATCTGCAAACAGTGACAGTTTTACTTCTTCATTTCAGATTTGTATTCCTTTTTCTTTTTCTTCTCTGATTGCTGTGGCTAGGACTTCCAAAACTATGTTGAATAATCGTGGTGAGAGTGGACATCCTTGTCTTGTTCCTGATCTTAGAGGAAATGCTTTCAGTTTTTCACCACTGAGAATCATGTTTGCTGTGGGTTTGTCGTATATGGCCTTTATTGTGTTGAGGTAGGTTCCCTCCATGCCCACTTTCTGGAGAGTTTTTATCATAAATGGGTGTTGAATTTTGTCAAAAGCTTTTTCTGCCTGTATTGAGATGATCATATGGTTTTTATTCTTCAATTTGTTAATATAGTGTATCACATTAATAGATTTGCGTATATTGAAGAATCCTTGCATCCCTGGGATAAATCCTACTTGATCATGGTGTATGATCCTTTTAATGTGTTGTTGGATTCTGTTTGCTAGTATTTTGTTGAGGATTTTTGCATCTATATTCATCAGTGATATTGGTCTGTAATTTTCATTTTTTGTAGTATCTTTGTCTGGTTTTGGTATCAGGGTGATGGTGGCCTCATAAAATGGGTTTGGGAGTGTTCCTTCCTCCGCTATTTTTTGGAAGAGTTTGAGAAAGATGGGTGTTAGCTCTTCTCTAAATGTTTGATAGAATTCACCTGTGAAGCCATCTGGTCCTGGACTTTTGTTTGTTGGAATATTTTTAATCACAGTTTCAATTTCATTACTTGTGATTGGTCTGTTCATATTTTCTATTTCTTCCTTGTTCAGTCTTGGAAGGTTATGCCTTTCTAGGAATTTGTCCATTTCTTCCAGGTTGTCCATTTTATTGGCATAGAGTTGCTTGTAGTAGTCTCTTAGGATGCTTTGTATTTCTGCGGTGTCTGTTGTAACTTCTCCTTTTTCATTTCTAATTTTATTTATTTGAGTCCTCTCCCTCTTTTTCTTGATGAGTCTGGCTAATTGTTTATAAATTTTGTATATCTTCTCAAAGAACCAGCTTTTAGTTTTATTGACCTTTGCTATTGTTTTCTTTGTTTCTATTTCATTAATTTCTGCTCTGATCTTTATGATTTCTTTTTTTCTGCTAACTTTGGGTTTTGTTTGTTCTTCTTTCTCTGGTTCCTTTAGGTGTAAGGTTAGATTGTTTATTTGAGATTTTTCTTGTCTCTTGAGGTAGGCTTGTATAGCTATAAACTTCCCTCTTAGAACTGCTTTTGCTGCATCCCATAGGTTTTGGATTGTTGTGTTTTCCTTGTCATTTGTCTCTAGGTATTTTTTAAATTTCCTCTTTGATTTCTTCAGTGATCTCTTGGTTATTTAGTAACGTATTGTTTAGCCTCCATGTGTTTGTGTTTTTTATGGTTTTTTCCCTGTAATTCAGTTCTAATCTCATAGCATTGTGGTCAGAAAAGATGCTTGATATGATTTCAATTTTCTTAAATTTACTGAGGCTTGATTTGTGACCCAACATGTGATCTATCCTGGAGAATGTTCCGTGCGCATTTGAGAAGAAAGTGTAATCTGCTGATTTTGGATGGAATGTCCTATAAATATCAATTCAATCTAACTGGTCTATTGTGTCATTTAAAGCTTCTGTTTCCTTATTTATTTTCATTTTGGATGATCTGTCCATTGGTGTAAGTGAGGTGTTAAAGTCCCGCACTATTATTGTGTTACTGTCGATTTCCTCTTATAGTTGTTAACAGTTGCCTTATGTATTGCGGTGCTCCCATGTTGGGTGCATATATATTTATAATTGTTATATCTTCTTCTTGGATTGATCCCCTGATCATTATGTAGTGTCCTTCCTTGTCTCTTGTAACATTCTTTATTTGAAAGTCTATTTTATCTGATACGAGTATAGCTACTCCAGCTTTCTTTTGATTTCCATTTGCATGGAATATCTTTTTCCATCCCCTCCCTTTCAGTCTGTATGTGTCCCTAGGTCTGAAGTGGGTCTCTTGTAGACAGCATATAGATGAGTGTTGTTTTTGTATCCTTTCAGCAAGCCTGTGTCTTTTGGTTGGAGCATTTAATCCATTCACGTTTAAGGTAATTATCGATATGTATGTTCCTATGACCATTTTCTTAATTGTTTTGGGTTTGTTTTTGTAGGTCCTTTTCTTCTGTTGTGTTTCCCACTTAGAGAAGTTCCTTTAGCATTTGTTGTAGAGCTGGTTTGGTGGTGCTGAATTCTCTTAGCTTTTGCTTGTCTGTAAAGCTTTTGATTTCTCCATCAAATCTAAATGAGATCCTTGCCGGGTAGAGTAATCTTGGTTGTAGGTTCTTCCCTTTCATCACTTTAAGTATATCATGCCACTCCCTTCTGGCTTGTAGAGTTTCTGCTGAGAAATCAGCTGTTCTCTTGTATGTTATTTGTCGTTTTTCCCTTGCTGCTTTTAATAATTTTTCTTTGTCTTTAATTTTTGCCAATTTGATTACTATGTGTCTTGGCGTGTTTCTCCTTGGGTTTATCCTGTATGGGACTCGCTGCGCTTCCTGGACTTGGGTGGCTATTTCCTTTCCCATGTTAGGGAAGTTTTCGTCTGTAATCTCTTCAGATATTTTCTCTGGTCCTTCCCCTCTCTCTTCTCCTTTTGGGACCCCTATAATGCGAATGTTGTTGTGTTTAATGTTGTCCCAGAGGTCTCTTAGGCTGTCTTCATTTCTTTTCATTCTTTTTTCTTTATTCTGTTCTGCAGCAGTGAATTCCACCATTCTGTCTTCCAGGTCACTTATCCGTTCTTCTGCCTCAGTTATTCAGCTATTGATTCGTTCTAGTGTAGTTTTCATTTCAGTTATTGTATTGGTCATCTCTGTTTGTTTGTTCTTTCATTCTTCTAGGTCTTTGTTAAACATTTTTTGCATTTTCTCGGTCTTTGCCTCCATTCTTTTTCCGAGGTTCTGGATCATCTTCACTATCATTATTCTGAATTCTTTTTCTGGAAGGTTGCCTATCTCCACTTTATTTAGTTGTTTTTCTGGGATTTTATCTTGTTCCTTCATCTGGTACATATCCCTCTGTCTTTTCATCTTGTCTGTCTTTCTGTGAATGAGGTTTTTGTTCCACAGGCTACAGGATTGTAGTTCTTCTTGCTTCTGCTGTCTGCCCTCTGGTGGATGAGGCTATCTAAGAGGCTTGTGTAAGTTTCCTGATGGGAGGGACTGGTGGTGGGTAGAGCTGACTGTTGCTCTGGTGGGCAGAGCTCAGTCTAGGATTAGCTTTAATACTCCTGTTTTCAGCGAAGGTTAAGGCATTTGAAAACCAAAGGCTTTTCACGTGAGATAGGCTTTGGGAACCCTGTTGGCTGCCAGTGGTTTTGGCTCTGCCTAGAGTCACCTGATGGGATTAACTCCAAGAAGGAAGCATGCCTTGCTGTGAATATTGTAAAACTGGCCCAGTGCTTACTGTGTACTGGAGGATGTTGAAGGCTTAATTTTATCTCCAGAAATGTGTTTTTGTGAAATAACCTGTGACCCACCTTCAGACTTGTATTTCAAGGTGGGAGAATGAATGAATGACATTCATTGTTTGGAACCCAAGTGTCCATGACTTGTATTATGGCAGTAGTGTCCAAGATAGAGGTATTTTACCTGGACAAGCTATGTCAGTCATATAAGGTTGATTTACACACATTCATTATATTCAATGCTAATATATTTTCAGATGTAGGATTATGACTTGATGTGTATAAAGTTACCTAAAGTGTTGGTTTAAGAAAGAAAAAAGCTCTTTAGAGGGAACTTGCTTCAGGTGTTTTTCCCTTAATATAGGAAATGAGGTTAATGTCAAGAATACCATTCTAGGATTCCTTAAAATATGATCCTAGAATTTGCCTCGCTGAAGCATTACCCAGTAAGAAAGACATGAACTCGGCATCTTTAAGTACATTGGTTGCCCTGATTTACAGTTATATTTTGATTTTTACTCTGTGAATTCAGAGAGATGTTCCACTGATTTTACAACTGGTGTTACTTGTTTTCCTTCTTTCTGTAATGTGAAATTTTGAAACTAGATTTTCTGTTATACTGAAGACTTAAGGTCGACACAGATTATCTAGAGGAAGAGATAAGTCAGGTTTCCAAGTTTAAATTAGAGCATCTTTGAAAAGTGAAGAGGAAAGTTCATGCCTGGGTATTGACTTGTCTCTCCTGCTGCATTTGCCCAGCAGACCATTCACCCTCACCCTTCTCCACTTGAGAGACAAAAACTTGAGTACACCTTAGCCACCCACTTGCCTTGTCATTATGTCCTAGAGTTTTAGGCTTATTTTAGCATTCAGATTGTGATATTGCACAGTTAGCAGTTAAATTCACCAACATATGTTATCAGTTTTCATGTTCACTGTTGTTTCTTGTAGCACTCTCCTTCCCTCTTTGTTCACTTTTCTTTTAAACTACACCAAGGGACTGTGAATGGTCACTGCCTTTGTCTTTGCACATCTGAAAATAACTTTGTTTTGCTCTCAATTCTTGAATGAACTTCTATTAATTATACACTAGAGCCCCCCGTTCTGTCTCCATTTCTCTTTAACTGCTTTCTCATGGTTTGTATATCTTTTTCTAGTGCTTCCTTTTAGCTGGATTCCCTAGTGTTATTTTACAATTTATTAATTCTTTGTGTACAGTCATGTGTTCATGTTGAAGTTTTATTACTATTTTTTGCTAGTTTTATTACTATAAGAAAATAGTGACTAGTTTCTTATTTCTAAAATTACTATTTGGTTTATATCTGCCTATTTTTGGTTCTTAATTTCTTGTATGTATGGATTTGTTTAAAAATGTTTATACATTTAAATTATTGAGGACCCTAAAGTACTAAAGTATTATTCCAATTGTTCTACTTTCATCTGGTGTGAAATCCTTGTTTCTTTTGAGATTGTCTTCTCTCTCTCTGCCACTCCCCACTTTTTTCTCTATAGTTTTGCCTTTTCCTTTCCTGGATCCAGTCCAGAACCTGGTCTTACAGTGGAGGCCTTCCTGTCTTCCCCCAGTGGTGCAGACCATAACATGAAGGAGTGAGGAGACCTGCTGGCCCCTGAGCACTGAACCTGGTTCTGGTCCTCCCCTTGTGTGGGGACCCTTAAGTCCCTGTTTTCCCATGGGAGCTTCCTGACTGAGGTCTTCCAGGCTCAGAGCCTCGTGGGTCCCAGTGTCCGCCCATTCATTGCTTTATGTTTCTTGTATTCTAAAAGGCTTGTCTGTTTTTAGCCTTGCCTATTTTGGGGCTTTCCCAACTCCATTGTTATTTAGGGGTGGGGTTGGGAAGGAGTATTCCTTAAAGCATTAATTTCCAGATCCATCTTCACCAGGATTACAAGTACATGGGAGCTGGGAATGTGGATATAATATGTAGTTAGACATAAATATAATGTGAATATAAAGTTAATTTAACACTAGAGCCGTTTCATATAGGGATGTTATGGAATTTTTACTCTAGTCTTGGGCTATAAAAGTAGGCATTAAAAAGGGAGAAGAAAAAGAGGAGTAATCGAGTTGGAATCATGGGATTGAGCTACTGGGAGGAGAGCGAAATATCAAGGGAAGAAGCTGTTAAGGTCAGCACATGAACCATCAGGATGACAGAACAGGGATGCCAAGAAGTGTGTTAACATGGGCTTGCTCAAGCTTATGAGAAAATGGAAGGTGAAATAAAAGAAGGAAAACAGATGAAAACAAAAGCCTATCCAAAAATTTTTATAAAGAAATAGTTCATTTGTTGGAATTTGGGGTTGTAGAAAGTTTTGTTAGAAAATATTTTCTAATACAATAAAAAGAGGAACAGTAGTGCCCATATTTAATCACTAGTGAAATCGCTACCCTAAGAAAACTTAGAACATAAGATAGAAGACCATTTTGAATGATTTGCTTGTTGGTAGGACAGAGGTGGGAGGCTAGGTTAGAGCTGGTCCCTTTTTGCTGCCCAACTGGTAGGATTATTTTGGTCGCTGCCTCTCTGCTCTTAGGAAGTGTGTCTGTCTCTCCCTGTTCCTCTTTCAGGGACCACAGGTCTACACACTAATTTCATAGACTCTGATAGCCTTAGAGGTGAAAGTGGCTTTAGAACTTTCCAAGTGGTTCTTTGGGAAGGTGAAATGTAGGGATTTGCCCAAAGCATCTAGCTCACATGATGTGTTAATTAAGTAAAGTTTATATCAGTTGGATCACATAGGCTCTTGTCCCCAGGGAGTTCACAGCCAGTGAGCAAGGCAGGAGCTGCACATTAGCAACACTAACAACAGGTACAGTGCATTGACATTCTGAGTTTCACAGATGTTCTTGGGGATGGTCTTCTAAATAAAGAGTTGGGAGTGGTGGTGATTTAACTGCTGTAGTTGATGCTCCAGTGGGAGCAGTGGTGAAAAATGAGGCTTAGTCTTGTTTCTTCCAGCTACTTGTCCGTGTGAGCATCTGACTGACTTCATGGTTCTGGTTGTGTTTTTGTTTTCTTTTCCCTATAATGTGGCCCCTCAGTGCATTTGACAAATGGTATTTTGGATTATAGGGTTAGTCCTCCTAAGAGAATCTCTAGGGTAGTTTCAAATATAGGTGATTTTTTGGCTGACTTTAAAACACATCTCTCATGGAAAATATGATTGCATTAGACAAAGAGAGGTGTGGGTAAGAGGCAGGAGGTGTTGAGGTGGGGAGAGGACCCTGGCTGTGTTGGGCCCTGGATGCAGGGGCAGTTGAAATGGACCTTGAAATGAAAGGAGGCAATGTTGGAACATGTTGGGATAGTGCAGAGGAAGGGATCAGCCTAAGCCAAGTCAGGGGTAGAAGAGGAAAGGTGTGGAGGAATGGTGTTAGAACCATTAGGCTGGAAGCCTAGATTCTGGGTGGTTCCTGAATGATTTGCTAAGAGGTTTGGAAGTTTCTAGTCTATCGATAAAAAGCTCTCCAAGAGTTTTGACCAGGGGAATAACCCAAAAGGTTGTGCTTTAGAACAAACTGGAGTAGGGCACAATTAGACGAAGAAAGAAAGTGTTGTTTTAGTCACCTCTGGCTGCTATAACAATTTACCATAGACTGGGTGACTTAAACTACAAACATTTATTTCTCACAGTTTTGGAGTCGGGGAAGAACAAGATCAAGGTACCAGCAGATTTGATTCTTGGTGAGGGCTCTCTTCTTGGCTTGTAGATAGCTGCCTTCTCACTGGATCCTGACAAGGCTGAGAGAAGAAGCTCTGGTGTCTCTTTTTCCTCTTATAAGAATACTAAGTCTATTATGAGGGTTCTACCCTTATGATCTTATTACCTTCCAAAGGCCCTTCCTTCTAATCACGTTGAGAGTTAAGGCTTCAATGTATGAATCTGGCGGGGGGGACAAAATATTCAGTCCATAACAGGTATCTGGTGCAATAATCATTTAGCAAGTATTTATTGAACACATTCTGTATAAGAGGTGGCCCATAAAACCTTACAACTTACTATTTTCCCTCAAGTAGTGAGTGAGCCAGAGCAGTGAGTAGACAATTCCAACACAGTAGAGTGAGCACTGCAGTAGGGATTCCTATAGCGTGCAACAGGAGCCCACTGGAAGGTCCCCAGACTCTTTTTGGGATGACTGGTTGGGGTGAGGACAGGTTAGGACAGGGAGAGTCAGGGAGGCCTGGGAGATACCAAAGTCTTAAGCATGGGTAAGTGCAGTAGGAGTGGAGGTGAGGCTGACAGAAGAGATGCCAAGGAGGTTTTGAGGGCTGAGAGAGAGGACTGAGAGTTAAGGGTGATATTAAGATTTATATAAAGGAAACTGGTTGTGTGATGGTACCTTTGCAGAAAATAAGGAGTCCAGGGAAAATCATAGGTTTGAAGGATGGGCAAGATGGAAGATAATGGGTTTCATTTGAGAAATTGTGGATTTGAAATGCTGATGAAACTCCTAGATCCTCTAGGAATTGGGGGTGTGGAACCTGGAGCAGAGAGAGAGCAGGAGTGCAATAATAATAATAGTAATAATAATAATAATAATAATAATAATAATAATAATAATAATAATAAATTTAAAAGAAGACTTGGGGCTAAGGTGGCTGGTGGCTCAATCTGAAGAGGTGAATATGGCTGCTAGGGAGAGATCTGAAATAGGAAGAAAGGAGAGTTGAGGACCTCACTGCTGGAGATGCCCACATGTGGGTGTCTCAGAGTATTGGCACCAGGGCATCACTGCCTGCTAGGGCCTTACTTCATCCTGGCTTTCCAAAACATAAACATTGAAGAGTGACCAATAGGGCAGCTCTGTATTCGTTTTTTTCTCTGGATCTGTGCCACGCCTGGGTTCTCTAGCTCTTGTGCTACCAGCTACTAGCCACATCTGGCTGTTTAAATGTAAGTTAATTAAAATTAAATAAAATCTAAAATCCAGTTCCTCAGTTGCACTAGTCAGCTTTTTAAAAAACTTGCTGGTCAGGGCCTTCCTAGACTCTAAAATGCAGGCTCTTATTTCCTTGTTTGCTTTGGAGTCTGAAGCTGGGCCTCAGGCTGGCTGTTAAGATATTTAGAGGCTGGTGTGCTGGAGTGCAGGGAGGTGGGGCAGTGGGAACCAAAGCTGGCTGTTCCTCAGAACCAGGTTTGGGGAAGGTCTCTGGAGTGGCTTGCTGGTGGGGTGTGTGTTCAGGGTCTCACTTGGGCATCCTGTGTTAGATAACTGCTTCCTCAAATGTTACAAGCGCTGATTTTTAAAAAACTCCTATGGGAGGAAATCACAATGTCTTTAAACAAAATAAAAGAAAGACCCATGAAAATAAAGAGAAAAAGAATAAGTCCATACATAGAGGAAGAATAATGAATAGATCACATTAAGAACAAGAGACATGCAAAGCCCCAGGGTTGATAGAAATTAGATCATATGATCAGTGTTGATATTAAATAGAAGGATAGCAAAAGATCTTCTCCTTATCCCATGGGAATCTTGTTAGGCAAGTTTGTGTGCTTTTAAAGGCAGCTAGGAAATGTGTAAGGGGTGAATGCAGCCTGGCAAGAAATTAGAACCAGAAAAACAAAAAGAGTCTCGAAGAACTGCCATACCCTAAGGACACTGGCCGGGGAAGCACAGCCAGGACAAAGTCATGTGTTGCCTCTGCAGTCCTCCTGTGTTGGTAGCTCCTGTATCTTCTGAACCTGGAAGGGCATCCAGGGAAAACCAAGTAAATAGCTTAAACTTACTGTTGGCAAAGGCCCACCTATAATACAGTCTGATGTTTCCACCACCCAGTTCTGGGCTGGGCGAAGTGCTTAGGGTGCCTTAAGTTTTTATTTTCTCTCCTTCTAATAGGCTCTGTGAGAATATTTGAGTCTCCTCTCTTGGGTGCCAAGAGTGGATCATTCAGTCTGGAGATACTATGGACAGAGGAGTAGCTTTATTAGGTTCAATTTTATCAAAGAATGGGAGAAATACTCATCAGTGTTCATACAAATCCACTATTTGTTTCAGATTTCCCTAGTGTATTTTCTTCAGAGCCATATAATGTTAGGAACCCATAGTGCCCCCAACATGGTGGGTACCACACAAACCTGGTAATAAGCTACTTACAGCCCAGTTGGGGTGTGAAGTAATAGAAAATATATAGGTTGGTCTTTTGCCCCTGGTTCCTGGCACAAACCAGGAGCTCCTGAACCCCTTGTAATTTCCTAAGTGAAAAGAACACTAGGAGCATCATGTTCTAACAAGATGACTCTGCGTGGGCTTCTGGATGGTGACTGGTCACCAAAAAGACCAAGCCATGATTTGAAGCTTGGAATTTTCAGCCTCATATCTCATCCTCTAGAGAGGGAGAGGGGCTAGAAATGAAGTTAATGATTGATCATGCCTACTTGAGGAAGCCTCCGTACAATCCAATAGTAGAGGGTTTGGAGAACTCCTAGGTTGGTGAAAACATTCACACCAGGAGGGTGATGATGCACCACAGCTCCACAGGGGCAGAAGCTCCTGTGCTCGGGCCCCTCCTAGACCTCACTCTCTGTATCTCTTCATCTGGCTGTTCATCTGTATCCTTTATTATATCCTTTAATAAACTGGTAAACATAAGTGTTTCCCTGAGTTCTGTGAGCTCTAGCAAACTAATCAAACCTGGGGAGGGGGTCGTGGGAATCTCCAATTTGTAGACAAATTGGACAGAAGTTGTGGGTAAGGCTGGGGTTACTACGTGAGATTGGTATCAGAAGTAGCAGGGGCAGTAGTCATGTGGGACTGAGCCTTTAACCTGTGGGCTCTGACACTCTATCTAGGTAGACAGTGTCAGAGTTGAGTTAAATTGTACTGGGTTGGCCAAAAGGTTCGTTCGTTTTTTTCCATAAGATGGCTCTAGTAACAGTTGTCTTTAACTTCATTCCAAACAATTTTGTTAGATTGTATTGTGACAGCTGTCATAGCAGCGTGCATTTAAAAAAAGACATCAAAATTGGTGAATTTTTGTGTAGCCATTTTAATATTGAAGATGGAAGAAAAACAACATTTTTGGCACATTATGCTTTATTATTTCAAGAAAAGTAAAAATGCAACAGAAATGCAAGAAAAAAGGATTTTTGCCGTGTATGGAGAAGGTGCTGTGACTGATCGAATGTGTCAAAAGTGGTTTGTGCAGTTTCATGCTGGAGATTTCTTGCTAGATGATGCTCCATGGTTGGGTAGATTAGTTAAAGTTGATAGTGATCAAATCGAGACATTAATTGAGAAGGGTCAATGTTATATACCACACAGGAGATAGCCGACATACTCAACATATCCAAATCAAGTGCTGAAAATCATTTGCACCAGCTTGGCTATGTGAATTGCTTTGATGTGTGGGTTCCACATAAGTTAAGTGGAAAAAACCTTCTTGACCATATTTCCGCATGCAATTCTCTACTGAAACGTAATGAAAACGTTCCGTTTTAAAAACAAATTGTGATGGGCAATGAAAAGTGGATACTGTACAATAATGTGGAATGGAAGAGATCGTGGGGCAAGCGAAATGAACCACCACCAACCACACCAGAGTCCAGTCTTCATCCAAAGAAGGTGATGTTGTGTATATGGTGGGATTGGAAGGGAGTCTTCTATTAAGAGCTCCTTCCAGAAAACCAAACAATTAATTCCAACAAGTGCTGTTCCCAATTAGACCAACTGAAAGCAGCTCTCGACGAAAAGCATCCAGAATTAGTCAACAGAAAATGCATAATCTTCCATCCGGATAGCGCAAGACTGCATGTTTCTTTGACAACCAGGTAAAAACTGTTACAGCTTGGCTGGAAAGTTCTGATTCATCCGCCATATTCACCAGACATTGCACCTTCGGATTTCCATTTATTTAGATCTTTACAAAATTCTCTTAATGGAAAAAATTTCAATTCCCTGGAAGACTGTAAAAGGCACCTGGAACAGTTCTTTGCTCAAAAAGATAAAAAGTTTTGGAAAGATGGAATTATGAAGTTGCCTGAAAAGTGGCAGAAGGTAGTGGAACAAAAGTTTGTGAATACATTGTTTAATAAAGTTCTTAGTGAAAATGAAAAATGTGTCTTTTATTTTTACTTAAAAACCAAAGGCACTTTTTGGCCAACCCAATAGAACACCTAGCTGGTGTCACCGAGAATTGCTTGCTATGGAGAAAAATCCCTACACATTTGGTAGTAGGAGTGTCAGAAGTGAAGTATTCTGTGTGGGTAGTAAAGGAGATACACAGGAAAGAAAGATGCAGGAGGTAGACCAAACTGGGTTTTTCTAATATAGCAGGAGGTATGGCAAGTTGACAAACAAACCATAGTGTTAGGGTTTGAATTCAGTAAGGGTGCTGTGAGAGTCCCCACGAGGGACCCCTGCCCAGCCACAGAGGAGATGACATCAGAGTCCTGAAAATGTCTGGGTGTAGCAGGTCCAGGGAAGGGAGAACGAGGGCCTTTCAGCTGGGGGAACAGTGGAACCATGTTCACTCTGGGCACAAGTTCAGTGTAAACAGTACAGCAGAGTTGAGTTGGGCAATGGGGGTGCTCATGAACGGTTGTAGCAAAATCAATTGTACCCAAGTTTTAGGGTAGAGAATTCCTGCCGTGGGCACTGGGAGTGGAAGGGTCTGGAGATTGGAAGGAGAGTTAGGGTATTAGAGCAGTTCAGGTGGGAACTGATCGTGACCTGATCTGGGAGAGTAGGAAGGAAAGGAATTCTTTCCTTCCTAGCTGCTCCATGTGAGGCTCTGGGAACACAGGTTCCTACTGCTGTGAAATTGATCTCCTGGTGGTGGTGAGAGGAGACAAAAAATAAACAACTAAGCAGAAGCATCATGTAGTGGCTGGTGACAAATTCTGCGAAGAAAATAAATCAAGGAAGGGGGATAGTGAGGAATAGAACATAAAGTCAGATAGGGGTGATTCAGGACTTGCAGACTATTGATTAATTTATCCCTTAAAAAAATGCACTCAATATTTCCCTCAGGTTCAGGCGTCTAGGAAACAGCGGTGAATTAAACAGCAAAAAACCCTGACCTCACAGAGCTTTCCTTCTGGCAGGGGAGACAGGTAATGTACACTAAAAATAAGTCAAATGTGTAGGTGTTAGATATTGATAAGTACCAAGGAAAAAATAAAACCAGGAAGAGGGATAGAAACTGCTAGGGGTGGTGTGTTGAACTTTCAGGTGGCCAGGAAAGGCTGCACTAGGAGATGGCATTTGAGTAAAGGCCTGAAAGAGTTGAGGGAAGCCCGTCATGGTAGTGTGAGCACCAAGTGCAAAGGCACTGAGGCAAGAGGCACTTGGTATATCTGAGGAACCCTGAGTAGGTGGTGCTGCTGGACAGAGGGTAGGGCGGGGTCAACAGACTGTGTAGGCCTCATTGGCCCTGGTAAGGATTTTGGCTTTTCTTGAGTTAGATGAAAAGCTGTTGGTGGCCTTTGAGCAGAGGCGTGACGTGCTCTGCCTAGTTTTAAAGGATCCCTCTGGGTGCTGAGTGGAAAGCCAACTGAAGGAGGGGAGCAGAAGAGCATTCAGGAGGTGACTGCCATAGAGCAGGTGAGCTGACAGGGCTCCAGCCAGGGTGCCAGCGGTGTGGGGGTGGTGACCAGTGGTCAGGCACTGGAGGAGAGCTGACCTGGATGCTGATGGACTAGACGAGGGTAGGGGCAAGAGAGAGAAGGCAAGGATGGTTTCAGGTTTCCCCTGAGCATCTGGGAGATGAACTGGCCAAGTACTGACATGGAGCAAGGCAGAAGGAGTCGTCATGAGTTTGGTGTTGGCCGTGGAGACACTGGATAGAAAGCTGGTAAGGGAAGCAGTGTGGGCTGGAGCTATTCACTGGAGGTTAGCAGTGTGGAGATGGTATTTAAAGCCAAGGAATTAGATGGCATCTCCTGGGGGTAGATGCCCCTAAGAGAGAAAAGGGGTCTGAGGGCCCTGCACTGAGGAGATGCAGTGTTTGGAGGTATGGAGGCTGAGGAGGGCCAGCAAGAGGGACAGGTAAGGAGTGGTGGCTGAGGTGGGAGGGACACCTCAAGAGAGGTCATTGTTTGAGCAGGAGAATGGCATCCTTCTTGCGTGTGTTTGCAGTCAGTGAGGAAAGCATTGTGAAAGCCAGCTGGATGAAGAGTAAGGATGGATTGCTCGATTTAGCCAGGTGAGCACCAGAGAGGACAGTGAGGGCTTGTAGTGATGTGCCATGGTCCCTAGGTAGGGTGAGGAGGGAATTAAGGCTGATTCAGGGGCTCTGGGGCTCAAGATGTTGAAAAGGCATTTGGGTAAAGTGTTTGGCAGTCCTGCTGAGGTCAAGAAACTGGGAATTGGGGTCCTTGGGGCACCTAAGAGGAAAGATAGGTGGATGAGGAAAAGGCAGCTTTGAGAGGTGCTAAAGAGGTAGATGTGACCAGATTTGGTGCTGGGTTGGATGTGGGTACAACAGGAAGTCAGGAATGACCTGAAGGAGTTGGGGTAGGGCACCTGGGTATATGATGGCACCCGTCCATGAAAAAAGAGACACACAAACAGAACACAGGGTACTTTTTTTCTTTGTTTTTAAGTTGGTTTGGGGAAGTAATGAACTGATAGAACAGAATATTTAATTCTGTATTCTTCCATGATGCTTTGTATTCATTTACAGTCAGGAAAGTCATGATTCCTTTGCATCTGAGGTCTTTTCCCTTTTGTCTTCTAGCAGCCAGGAAGCAGGTCTTCCTTCTCTTGCTGAGAATGACCATCTGAAATGAGATCTGAACACGATTTATATTGGCATCTTCTAGCACAGAAAACAGCTTTCTGATTCACAGTTAGGAAGAGGATTGTAAAGAGATCTCTCTCTCTCTCACACACACACACACACACACACACACACACACACAGGCATTATAACATTTGGGTTTGCTGGGCAGTCCTGGTTTACGCCTGTTGTCCATACTTCTTGTTATGATTCCCCTTTATGCTCACAAGAGTCCTGGTTTGGCTGATATGTTGTCAGCTTAATTACAAACAAATGTAAGCATATGAATAGCTGAAAACATTTTTGGCTCTTGAGAAACTTTTCAAAAAGTCATATGTTTTATTAGACATACACAAAAAAGCCCTTCTCTGATTATAAAAGTAATCCATGCTCACATTAGGAAATTTAGAAAATACAGAAAAGTATTTAGAAGATAAAGGTTATTTTTGCATTGGATGGTTATGGAATTGATCAGAAAACAGTTGGTTCCCCTCCCTCCCCCGTTTTGTATTACTACAGATGGGTTTTCTTCTTCCTGTAAATTTACACTTGTGCCAGATTGGAAGGAAGTCAGAGAAAGAGGCCTGGTCCAGGCATAAGAAAGTATATGAAGAACAACTAACCCAGGAGGGAGAGGTTTGGGTGGCACCAAGGTTGGGGAGGGGTGGCCAACAGCTTTATAAAGAAGAGGTGAGATGTCCTCCTGGAAGAGATCTGAGACCCCAGGGCAGTGGCCGGATGGGTGTGCTATAGGGGGTGGTGAGCAGCTCAGAGCTGTGCCCACGTAAGGATGCAGCCAGGGAGACAGATGGTCCTCTCCTTCCTTTCCTTTTTCCTGTCACGTCCCTCTACTTCCTCTCCTTTCTTCCCTTTCTTTCCCTTCACTTCTCTTGTCTTTTCTTCTTGTAAGAGAAGGGACTTTAGCAGACATGGGGAGGGGTGGGTGAAGAAACCATATAATGGTGTTAGTTCACAAACATGCAGGACAGGGAGAGACCAAAGAAAGAGGCAGACACTCCAGATTGGTAGGTGGCAGGTTTAACAAGCAAGGGAACTTACATGCAAGGCTTGTCTTGGGTGGCCTCAAGAGGAGTAGATCTCCACACCTCCCCTCCAGAATCTTAAAGTTTATACAGAGGCCTCAACAGGGTTCAGTCATGTATCCCGTCCAGATGGCCCCTGTTGGATGTGCTCTCTCAAAGCTGTGTCCTTGGAACAGCTCACACTCTGGGAAGTGGGCAGAATGTACATTCCAAGGACGGGGGTGGGGAGCCTCCAGTTGCCCAGGTCCAGCTCTAGGGTCAGCTGGTGGTCACGTCCTCTTGATGACCTCATCTTTGATTCCCCTGGGCCCCTGACTCTGTGACGGCAGATTTGAACATGCTCATTCTCAGCAGTGAAAAGAAGGCACAAGATTTTTTTTTGTTGTAAATAGTCCTTTTAAAAAGAGTGAATAAGGAAGCCTGGAACATGTCCTTGTTCATATGACTTTAATACCAGGTGCTGTGGAGTTCCTTCTTGTACACTTCCTAAATAGAGAGTTCAGAGTTGTTAGATCTTAAAATTGAAAGTTTTAGTTGGATGATAATAATAGTTGTTTTGGAAAATGTTCTCTTTCTGTAATAATAATTAGAAATTGGGATTGAGATTGTGTCGTTCTAAGAAGAGGATGAAGAGAGAGTATATTTCCTGGAGCCTGCCCAGAGAATTGGTTTAATTCCCCTCTTTCTGTAAGATAAGAGTTTGAATCTACTGCATAATGGCCATGATTTAGGGGAGGGAATGTTGATAGGTCAAAATTTAACAGCCAAAATGAGCAGCCTTTTCTATTTAAAAATGTATGTGTAGGGAAATTTTTTTATTTTAGAAAGGGGATATGCCAATATATGCTTTGAAATAAAAATACTGAAAAGATAGGATGCAAATGAAGGTTTTATGTATGTTAGATTCTTTTCCTTACCTCTTCCTTCCTTCTAGAGTTTTTGATATTTTAAAAATAAATTTTTCTGCTCTGGTTTTGAGTTTCAGATAGTTTCTTATATTGCAGCTTTTCATTTGAATGGAGTTTTGGTAGTTTTGAATGAAATGAGAGATGTTAGTAATACAAAATGCCCATCTAATAATTGGGACACATACAGTTTGGCATGAACTATCTTAAAATAAGAGTTGCTGCAGTCACCTCCTAGAGCAGGTTTACAAAGTTGATTGGCATTTTGGCTGATTATCTCTTACTTGTGTTGTGTGAGGCCAGATCCATAGAATTTGGGCCTTGAAGGACATCTTGTCCCATCTGCTCTTATTCAATGCTTGCTTTGTGCTCCAAGCTATACCAGACGTGAGGAGAATGCAACAGACATAGTACCTAAGCTTCCTGCCTTCCCTACCCTATAAGGCCACCATCAGCACCATCCCTGCTGCCACTGCTTTCTTTGGGTCCTCATTATTTCTTGCCAGGATCACCAGGACAGCCTCCCAGCCTCCTAGTCTGTTTCCTTTCCCACCCCTCATTGTCATTCCTACCTGTCTTTTGCATTTCCTAGACTAGTTAAGAGTTCTTTTTCTTCTAGGCGTTTACACCTGCTGAACCCCCCAGCTTTGAATTCTCCATTCCTTCATTACCTGTATTTACCCAAGCTAAGTAGGCAGTCTCCTGAGCTTTAATGATTAGAGGTAAGATATTTCAGATTGATTTCTTTACCACAATCTAAGCCCAAAATTCTGTTGGAGAGAAAGCTTATTTCCTGTTAGGATTTAATAAAGTAGTTGAGGAGGAAAATAGGCTGTGGGAAGTTGCATGGTAGTAATTACCTGGTCATTCCCCCTCCCCCTTTTACATTTTACATGTTTTAAAGTATCTGTATTTCTCCCCAGGCTTGTTGTCACAATGAAATGGAAGTAATAAGAAAACCAACTGTTCTTTCACTGTACCTTTTTTCTAGCTTGTATATGTTTATTTTCTGTCAGTTTCGTTATTTGTATAACTTAACTCATTTAGAAAAGAAATACGTTCACTGCAGAAAATTTAGAAAACATAAAACAGTGTAATGAGGAAGAAACCAAATCAGTTAAAGTCCCATCAGCCAGAAAAACAACATGCTAATATTTTGGTGTATTCCTTTCCAGAGACTTGAAACAAATATTTGGGTATTCTATAAAATTCTCTCTCTCTCTCTCTCTCTCTCTCTCACACACACACACACACACACAGACACAATCTGCTTTACAAAGCCCTTTAACTTCATATTGTATCCTGGCTTATCAGTGTCATTGAAATACATAATTTGTAGTGGTGACATGTTAGCGAATCGTGGACCTAACATAACTTCATTGGGACCTTGGGTTGTTTCTAATTCTTTGCTATTATAAATGACAGACTAGTGTATGTTAACCTTATTGTAGCAGTTTATACTCTTAGCAGCTATGTGAGAGAACCCCACCCACCCCCTACCCCACCACTGTGCACACAGGCCAATGCTAGATGTTAAATTTAAAAATCAACAAGTTGATAAGTGAAATCTAATTGCTTTAGTTTTGAATTTTAATGAGGTGGAAAACTTTTCCTCCATGTTCCTGGCCATTTATATTTTTTGTGAATGTCTCTCTTCATCACCCTTCCCCTTTTATCTCTGTTGAGCTATAGTGATGATCCGAAATACCTCAGCTGTCTTAGAGTAGCACACAGGGCTATTAGAAGTTACAGTTGCAGAGAAAATTCCTGGATCACATAGCAGTTTGAGGGAGAATAGCAGTTTGAGGGCTATTAGAAGTTACAGTTGCAGAGAAAATTCCTGGATCACATAGCAGTTTGAGGGAGAACCTGTAGCACTGCTGGCCAGAGCTGTGCCTGTCATCAACCAATAGCCCCAGGGTAGGAGGGGGAGATCACATTTGGTTCCATCTATGGAGGAGCAGCTTGGTGTGTGGAAAGATGTGGCTTTGGGGCCTTAACTGTAAGTCTCAGTTTACCCCTTGATACCCATGAGAAACTGTGCGTTCACTCATCCTTGAAGCCACAGCCACCTGGGGTGTTTGAAAAGTAAGTGAGATTACACGTAGCAACATCAGATCATATACACAGTATGCAGTGAATACATGTTTGTTCCACTCCCCTTCTCCACTTCTGCTGTGCCTCTTAAACCACAGAGCCCAGGCAGATGGGAGGATCAGAAGGGGGACTCAAGCCATTGACTCTTTTACAAATGTTAACTGGCTTTGGGAAACAATCTTTCTCTGATAGGCTTCTTCAAAGGCCTGCACAAGTATGTGGACCAAGGGAGGGTGGGCACCTGCAGAATGATTATCTAGATATTATTTAAAGCCTCAGACAGGATCCTGAAGGAAAGAGCTTGAGGTCTGGAGTAAGGTCTGCATTGCAAATGTGACTCAGACCCTGAGGGAATTACTTAAATTCTCTAGGTATCAGTTTCCTAAAATGGGAATGTAAATAGTATCTGTCTCAGAGTTGTCACAGGGATAAAATGAGAAAATATACGTAAACTTATTAACATGGTACCTGGCATTTGTGAAATGTGCAATAAATAAGAGAATAAGGAGAAACTTAGTTAGTTTAGCTAAAATGTCAAAATACTTTGACAGAGTTTTTCGACCAAAATGTTGGAAGTCGCACTAAGATGGGGGAGAATCTTTTTTGCCCCATTCCATCTCCTTTTGAAGGCTCATCCTTATGGCCATATTCATAGAAACCAGGAAAGAAAGAAGTCCAGATGGAAGGAGTCCTGCTCTCATGTTGGAACCGGTGGTGAGGGTCAGGAAAAGGTTCCACATTAATACATGGTTGTGAAGCAGGGTGTGTAATTCTCCTGTCATCATGTGTGTATGCGCAAATGGGCTGGTACTTTTGCAGACCGTCTGTAACCAGCTTTACTGTGTTTAACAAGGTGCCCTGGACCTCTTTTCCAGAAAGTTCAAATGGATTTGCCTCGTCCTCGTTAGCAACAACATGGTATTTATCTTAGAAGATGTACCATAATTTTAATTGGTCCTGAAAGGAAGTTCTAGTTTTAAATTAGTATTTATTTTTTAAACATTAGATAATATATTTATATAATTCAGAATTTAAGAGTTCAAAGGGTATTGAGTGAAAAGCCCCTTGCTTGGTCTTGCATGCACCAATTCTCCCTACACACTACCTTTCAAGAAATAGCTTGTGAATATGTAAGCAAATGCCCTTTTACACACGTGTGTGCATCTAAATATCTGTCTATAGCTCTGCTCTTGCTTTAGCCACTTATATATCATGGATGATGTTCTGTATGTACCTATGTCAGAATATAAAGCGCATCCTCATTCTTTTGGTAACTCCAGAGCATTCTGTGGTATGGATGTATTGTAATTTATTTAACTATTTCTAGATAGACATCTAGTCTAGATTGTTTCTAATATTTTGTTGTTACAATTTGCACTGTAGTGAATAACCATGCACATGACAGTTCAGTCAGATGTAATAGAAGGATAAATTTCTAAGAGTGGGATTGTTGAGGCAGAGGGTGTGTGCCTTGGTAATTTGAGGGGTACAACTCAGTGACCTCTGTTGAGGTCATTTCGTCTCCATTTGCAGGGTGAGTGCCTGTTTTCCTGCAGGCTTGCCAGTGGAACATGGGTCAGACTGGGCCTTTGGCCAGTTTAAATTTATTTATTTATTTATTTATTTATTTATTTATTTTTGGCTGTGTTGGGTCTTCGTTTCTGTGCGAGGGCTTTCTCCAGTTGCGGCGAGCGGGGCCACTCTTCATCGTGGGGCGTGGGCCTCTCACTGTCGCAGCCTCTCCCGTTGCAGAGCACAGGCTCCAGACGCGCAGGCTCAGTAGTTGTGGCTCACGGGCCTAGTTGCTCCGTGGCATGTGGGATCTTCCCAGACCAGGGCCCGAACCCATGTCCCCTGCATTGGCAGGCAGATTCCCAACCGCTGCACCACCAGGGAAGCCTTGGTCAGTTTAATAGATGAAAAAGTTTAGTTTTAATTTGCATCTCATGAGTGAGGTTGAACATCTTTTCAAATATTCAGGAGCCATTTATATTTCCTTATTTTCCTGTTGGAATGTTCACCTTTTTCTTGCTGGTTTGTAGCCCTTACATATTTGCATGTCAGAGAATTTAACTTTGTTATCTATAAAGTGTTAGCGCCTGGAAAGAATGGAAGACAATGGCCCCCTTTTGGGTGGTGTGCCATAACCTGCTGGCTGCCCTTGGGATTTTTACTGGAGTCAGTTTGAGGATGGGGGGTGGGGGGTCCAAGGGACATACCTAGTTAAGCTCTTGCAAATATTGCCTTGAAGGGAAGATACCTGGTGAAATGCCCAGCCCAGTGCTCGGCATGAATCTGTGCCCAGCAACATTAGCTTTCACCATCACTGCGGTTGTGAGATACGTGTGGGAGCAGGAGGAGCACAAACAATGTCTGCAGTATGAGCCAGTGATGGCACATCAACCCATCCAGCCCTTTGGGGTAGGGGCCGGCTTTAGAGAGAGGTGAGGTACCTTCTGCTCCTCTTGAAGGACAGATCATGCTGGGGGGCAGGTAGGACACACCTGGAACCCTGACGGATTCTCTGGCTGCTGTGGCCCCAGGAGCTTTCTGGAGAAGACTGAAGAAATTCAGAGCTGCCCTAAGAAGACCTGGGCTGGGCTGGGCAGTGCAAGGGAAGGAGGCTGTGCTTTGTAGGGTTGGCTGGGCTTTTGGCTGCAGTATTGGTTGCTTCTGATGGTTTTGCTTGCACGTAGCCACTGGGTGTGTCACAGGGAGCTGCTGTATTTGAAGAAGCAATGGAAATAAGATTAGGGGCTTTGCTGCCTCTGCCAACTTTAGGGTCAGTAGCATTAAATTAGATCTACCAGCTAGATCTTTTGGGGAGTCATAACCTAAGATTGACAAGCCCTGGAGGTTTAGCATATGTTGTATTATATTCACTTTGATTTATTTTTCATGGCAGTTAATCTTGAAGTTTCAAATAATTTGAAGGTAGGTGGGAGATTTTTATGTTCATTAAAAGGAGGCTTGGGTTAAAGGCTGTGAAACAGTAGTCTTGGTATCATCTTTATTTAAAACACATTTTAATTGTAGTATAGATACACATATCAGAGGAAATAATGGTGTGTGTAGGGGGGTAAGAATAAGGTGTGTTACCTCCATACCACATTGCTTGCGGGATCTTAGTTCCCCAACCAGGGATCGAACCCAAGGCCCGGGCAGTGAGAGCGTTGAGTCTTAACCACTGCACCGCCAGGGAATTCCCACCTTTTTATTAAAAGAATAGAAAGCACTTAATTTGGAGACCTTTATTACTACTCTGAAAGTGATTGTTTTAGTAGAAAATGGCTTACTTGACTACCAGACACATGACAGTCAGTGGTGGGTAGATTTTACCAGATCTGCAATAGGTGATAAATTGAGTTCTGATCAGAGGTACTGGGTTTCCCTGGTACCTTCATCCTTTACCTTCTGTATGAGTAACACAAGCTCATCCAGCTGTCGGTTTAAATTGGCATTGCTGTCATAATGATGCTCAGTGTGGGACTCCTGGGCTATCACTCCTGTCACTCCTGCTTCCTATACAATTTGACCGTCTTAGGATTACTGTTCAGAAACAAATACTTTAACGTTATTGTCTTAATGGAAATAAAACACATAAGCAAGAAAGACATATTTACTGAGCAGTAGACACATACCCCCACCAAAGGCAGCATAGCCTTTTTTTGTTGGAGACAAAACCAACTGGACAAATTTAGGCAGAGAGACCCTGCTTTCCTAAACTGATGGAGTGATTGTATAATATTAGTCTAGGCAAAAAAAATTTAAAGCCACAAGTTTGATTTCAAATAGTTCTGGGAGGAGAAAGGACATGGTTCCCGAAAAATTTTAAAATAATCTGCTGATATATATATATTTTAAAGAAAAGCATGATCAGTTCCCTGAGATGAAAGATGCCAAGATTTCCCTCTGTTATCTGTGATGCTATTAATAACACAAAAGAAAATCCATTTTTATTCAGTTTAAAAAGCTTTCCAAGACATGTTTTATTTCCCAGTTGAAATAATATTTAGAGGTTCAAAAATGTGGAGCTTTCATAGTATCAGCAACATTTTAATCTTTTTCTCTTAAAAAAAAAAACAAACAAAACTCTATGCCTTTCCTGAAGAACTGATTTGATTTTTAAAATTAGATTTCATGTTTTTTAAAAAATGGACCATTAGAGTGGCTAATTTAATACGCCAAAGGGAAAATATTAGTGAAACAACTAGTGTTTTACTTTCAGTGATGTTTAGTCACTCCCTGCACATAGACACAGGAGACACAGCAGGTCAGTGGTCCCTTTCTTCTATAGCCTTGGCCTCCCTCTGGTGCTGAATTCCCCTTTCCCTTGAGTGAAAACCTGTTTCATCTCCCATTTGCTCCAGAACCTCCTACCTTCTAGGTTTGTTCCCATTCTCAATTGGAGCGCTGATGGAGCAGGGACCTGGGAAGAAGGGGAGCATTTTCCTCTCTTAGGGGTGAGGATGGCTTGGAGAGAGGCAGTGGCTCAGCTCTGTAACATGAGACTTCCAGGATGGAAGGTGGGCTCTGAGGTCCCCAGGGGTGGCTTTACCTGTGGAAATATGTTAGAAATCGTAGGTCAATAATATTTTCAGTTGAATAAACTTCCCACACTGGCCTGGGAAAGTAAGCTTCTTTATGGGGTGATTTCTATGGATCAAACACATTTTGAATTGACTTACAAACTTCTGTTGTACCAGTTTGTCACTCTGTCTCTCCCTACACAAATCTTTTTGGGACCAGCACCTCCATCCACCGGCCACCTGGGTGAGTGAACTGGACAGCAGCCCAGATGCTTTACCCCTCTGCCCCCAAAATCCAGTCCAGGCCTGGGGTGTTGCCCGTCGTACTGTGGTGGTGTCTCCCCCTGCACTCGCCCTGCAGAGCTGCGGTGCTGTGGTGCTACGGCTCCTGTTTGGGCAGTCCCCAGGCAGTATTAAGGCCATGTCCTAGCTCTCTCTTGAACCAGACTACCTTTCCCAGAGCACTGTTAAAACCTTGGCTCAAAAAGAAAAAAAAACCTTGGCTCAGGCCACTGTCCCTTCTTGTCCGGCAGTTGCCTCATAAAGGGTCTGCCTGCCTCTGTTCCCGTCATCATCCCCTTTACTTCACCCCACCCTTCCACTCTCCCGCTGCAGTCAGCATGGTCATCCAAAGCCAGATGTGGCACACTGGATCATGGCACACCTGTCCTGGGCACCACGTCGTGACTCCCTGCTGCATCCTTTGTTCAGTCACAATTCTGTAACGTGACACCCGTTCCTGGGGGGTGTCAGGACTGCATCCTCATTGCGTGGGCAGAGTAGATTCTCAAACAGGGTTTGTTGAATGAATATGTGAGCCTTTTCCTAGGCTGGGGACCATCTGCATTTTATAGTACCTATTTATTTAATTGTGTGTGTGTGAGAATGGAATAAGTCAGGGGAGGAGTGAGAGTTGCTAACTCCTGCCAGAATCTACTCTTTGGTGACGCATACACAGATTAAAAAAAAAAAATATTGAGGTGAAATTCACACAACAAAATTAATAATTTAAAAGGGAACAATTCAGTGACATTTAACACAGTCACAGTATTGTGCAACCATCACCTCTGCCTAGTTCCAAAACATTTTCATCACCCCAAAAGAAAACCCCATACCCATGAAGCAGTTTTGCTCTCTGCGGCAACCATTGATGAATGTAGATGGTTAGTTTTAGCTGGGATAGGACTTTAAATCAGACCTGGGTTTTTCGGATGACTAAGTAATTAAATGTTGTTGTTTTAAGACAGTTCATCCTGAGTGTGTGTACCTCTTGGCTTCTAAGTGGGTTGAGTGCTGCTGTGATATGACTTGGAGCATGGCTGTAATAGTGAGTTAGAGTTTTATGTTGTGGATTTGAACTTGGCTAGGAGCATGTATCCTGCTGGCAGCTAGTTTTATAGGCAAACAAATGCCACAAACTCAGTCGGCTGTGTAAAAAGCTATAGCATGACTTAGAGAGAGTTTTAAAAGCAACTCTTTATTTGAAATAAAAATATTTTATCCTGTAAGAATTATATACTAGTTAATGGAGATTTTTGGGATACTTTAAAACTAGCCTTAGACTTGGGTTATATAATCTATATGACCTTGAATAAGAAATTAAAATGTTCTCTGGCCTGATTTCCTCAAGTGCAAAAATAGGTGGATTGAAATCTCTCTGGACTGCCTTAGTTAGTCCAAGCCATGCTGCTTGAATCTTTAGTCTTTTTAATTTCTTCCCTGTTATAAAAATAAATTGTCCTCATTAGAGAAAATTATCAAAATATATAAAGGGAAAAAGAGGGTGAAAATGGCCCCACTGATTAAAGGCAATCACTGTTACTATTTTGATGTACTGGTGTACGTCTTTTTTTTTTTTTAATATCTATCTATCTATCTAATCTGCGCCAAGTCTTAGTTGCAGCACTTGGGATCTTAGTTGTGGCATGCGAACTCTTAGTTGTGGCATGCATGCAGAATCTAGTTCCCTGACCAAGGATTGAACATGGGCCCTCTGCATTGGGAGCGCGGAGTCTTACCCATTGGACCACCATGGAAGTCCCTGTTGTACATCTTTTTATTAGCCATTTTAAAAAGCAGTATCAAATAACACACGAATATACTGATTATAAAAGATCCAAATACTAAAGAGGGGTTGGGAATGAAAAATGAAAGTTGCCCATCATTAATCCTTGCACCTAGGGCAACCTTCATAGTAGTTTGTGACTTTTCTGGATCCTTAACCAAACATTTGCACAGGTAGAGAGCATATTAAAATTTTATTTTATTTAGCATAATTGGGATAATTCTAGGCTTAACTGTTTTGTGGCTTTTAAAAAAAACAGTATTTCTTGGACTTGTTTCCTTGTCAGTACATCAGTTTTATTCTTTAAAAAAATTTTTTTTAATTAAATGGGTCAATTTACATAAAGTGCCCTTTTTTAAAAAAAATTTATTTATTTTTGGCTGTGTTGGCTGTGTTTTGGCTGTGTTGGGTCTTCGTTGCTGCGCGCAGGCTTTCTCTAGTTGCGTAGTGGGGGCTACTCTTCATTGCAGTGCGTGGGCTTCTCATTGCGGTGACTTCTCTTGTTGCGGAGCACGGGCTCTAGGCGCACGGGCTTCAGTAGTTGTGGCTCACGGGCTTAGTTGCTCCACAGCATGTGAGGGATTGAACCCGTGTCCCCTGCATTGACAGGAGGATTCTTAACCACTGCGCCACCAGGGAAGCCCAGTTTTATTCTTTTAAATGGCTGAATATTGGGAATTCCCTGGTGGTCCAGTGGTTAGGAGTCGGCACTTTCACTGCCATGGGTCCAGATTTGATCCCTGGTCGGGGAACCTGCAAGCCATGTGGCAGGGCCAAAAAATTAAAAACTTAAAAAAAAAAAAAAAGGCTGAATATTATTCTTGAAACGGATATATGATAATTTAACAGTGTCTGTCTTTTTGATAAACATTTAAGGTTTTCTAAGTGTTCAGCGTTGTAAATAATGCTGCAGTCATCAACCTTGAACATAGATATTGCATAGATATTTCTGGAGGATAAGTTTCCGTGAGTGTAATTGCTGGCTCCAAGAAAATGCCTGTTTTGAATCCCAGTGCTAAGTTCCCCACCACAAAGGTCATTCCACCAAGAACATAATCTCCCTACACCCTGGTCAACACCAGATTCATCTTTTAAAATTTTCCCCTAATTTATGTTAAAAAATGAAATTACATTTTGTCACTTCTATAATTTTACGTAAGGTTGAACAGCTTTTTTTGTGTCTCATTGGATATTTTAATTTTTTTTCCCTGTGGATCATAGACTCCTGTCCTTTGGGTTATTTGTATTACGGATTTGCAGGTGTTCTTTTTGAATTACTAATACCGATCATTGTTACGTGTTGCACTGTGTTTTCTCTTACACCATCACTCATCTTTTACTTCTCCTTAGTGTATTTTATAACACCAGAATTTAAACTTTTTGTGTGGTTTTTCTTTTTTTCCTCTGTATTTAAAAAATGTAGTTGTGTTATTCATAAATATAATTATATTCATTATTATTTTTTTCAAGATAGATTCTTAAAAATGGAATCATTAGGCTAAAGACTAAAAATATTTTAAGTTTCTTGCTGCAGTCAGCCAGGACCTAAGGAGACTGTGCTTTATCTCACCAAGGGTAGGCATGAAGAGGGGTCGTGACCTGCTGGGTGCCCAGGTGTTTTCTTTTGATTCTCAGGATAACTTCTAGTCCATACCTTTAGGGCCCAGAAACTCAATTTTGTTGGCGTAGACAGCCCCTCCCCATCCACATCCCTCCAATGCCACAAGGAAAGGCGCACACCAGTGGGCTAGTTTATTTAATTGCAGTGAGAAATATAAGTTAGTAAGTTAGGGTAACAGCAGTGCGTGAATTGCTCTAACTGGCACATTTCTTCCCTGTAGGGACATAGAAGTAAGTTGTTATCAGGCATTACCTGGGAAGGGATCTTAATCAAGGCATCTCAGGATGCCTCTCACCCGCTCAGAAACTGCAGCTTTGTCCTCTCAGCCAAGCCTCCCTTGTCCCTGGAGGCTGTTGGGGGTCCTACTCCTTGTAGTTCCTTTGGGTGTTCCATTTCTGGTCTCCTTCAGCTGACCCCCATTCATGCAGCCTCACTCTATAGGACACATGGTACGTTTCTCCATCAAAAACACATGTGATCACTGGTGCAGCGCTCACTTGTCAGGAGTTTCATTTAAGAAAACTTAAAACTTGGCTAATCTGATAAGTGAAAATGCAGTTTTTTTCTTTGGGGGAAAATGTTTTCATACAACAGAGTGTATAGGGTGAAAAAAGCCTCTAAATGAAGTGTTTCCCTTCAGGTGGTGATCAATGGAGGTGCCACGTCCAGCGGTGAACAGGACAATGAAGACACCGAGCTCATGGCAATATACACGACAGAAAATGGCATCGCAGAAAAGGTACCCCTTGCATCAGCCCCAGCCACTCACCCACCACTGCTGTCCCAGATCCCCTACAAGGAAGCGGATATCCATCTGGAGTTTTGTCTCTACCCGCCTGAGTGTGTGTGTGTGTGTGTGTGTTCTCTTTACAATGGAAATAGAAGGAGTGAGGAGGAATAGAAGTTACTAATTTTTAATTGTTTTAATGGCAACATTAAAGTGAGAACCATGTAGAGGTCTTTATCTAGATATTTTTAAAACCTCAGCCAGGATGCCAGAGGGAAGTGTTAGGTCTGGATGGTAATATGACTCAGACCCTGAGGGGGTCGAAAGCTTTCTGGGCATTAGTTGCCTCATCTCTAAAATGGGTATAAAAATATTAGCATCTGTCTTAAAATTGTTGTGAGTATTAAATGAAATAATAAAGTTATTAGCATTGTGCCTGGTACATACCATGTGTACAGTAAATAGGAGACACCAGTAGATAGGTTATGTAGACTGTGAAAGTGCCTTGGACAAAGATCTTTGAAAAATCATGCTGAAGTGGGAGAATCTTTTTTTCCACCTCATCCCCTCTGCTTGACAGGTCAGTCTGTGTGACCATAGAATGTGTGACCATGTTCATAGAGGCCAAGAGAGAGCTGCCTGGAGAGGGTCCACATGCCTTGATTTCTTTTTCTCTTTGTATCTGCCACTGTGCCTAACACATATGAAAAGTATGATAACATGGCATTTCCAGACTGCATTGCAGCCCTAAGACTTCTCAATTTCATTTGAGTTTCACTTGACAGACTTTTAAAACATTTTATTTTTACTATCATCAACTTATATAATGACGCATTATATTCTAGAACCACTGTACTGCACTGTAAACAGTGTATACTCTGTATTCTAGTAACAGACCACTAGGAAGTTGATATATACAATTATAATACCCAGCTTGGGTATTAGTGCAGTAAGTTTACAGTGTAATCATGAAAATGATAAAGAACAAAAGAAATTATATTGAAATTCTTAAATAATCAAATTTTTGTGTCTGTGATTTCTTTCTTTTTCTCTTTCTCCCTTTTTCTTTTTCTTTCTTTTCCAGTTTGGGAGATGGAAAGTTCATTTTTGGCTATCTTGACCAATATGGCTGTTATTTGGTCAAGCTATTCTAAGTTTTGTGGAGGCTAGATTCATGCTGAGATGTTGAAATTCCTGCAGTGTTGGTTTCCAAGTTGCTCCTCAGAGCACAGATTGGAGCAGCCATGGTTGTGGCTGTGGTCTGCAGCAGAGACTCATTCCACAGGGCAGGATCTGGGAGGGGCCCACTGCCTGTCTGGCTTGGGTCTCAACATTCAAGAGGCACATCTTGTAGCAAAGTGCTTCTGTTTTTACAGACTTGTTGGGCTGCATCCAATCCTCAGTTATTTGGGCCTTAATCAGAGAGTCACCAGAATTTCCAGGCTGTAGGCTGTCATGAGTTTGGATGTTCATTATCCAGGAGTTGATAGCTGTCTTTTAATATACGATATTTGTTTTTCTCTTTCTGACTTACTTCACTCTGTATGACAGTCTCTAGGTCCATCCGTGTCTCTACAAATGACCCAATTTCATTCCTTTTCATGGCTGAGTAATATTCCTTTGTATCTGTGTAGTTTATACTGTGATGGCTGTCTTTTGAAATGAATAGTAGGGAGCATTAATTCTTCAGGTTTTTAAACATATGTAGCTGTACCTTTTACTGATCTGTTGGCAGGAAAAATGTCTAGTACACTAAAGTTAGCACATTTCTGCTAGACATTTATTGTTTGGGTGAACATTTTTTTCATCATCTAAACTTTGATAGGTGTGTATTTCCTTGAATACTAGTGAAATAGAATATCTTCCTATTTTACTGAGGTTTTTTTCTTGTCTTATGAAATGACAAGGATAGTGAGAGTTATCGTGTGTTGAATAGTGCTAAGGATCCAGACCCTTGGCTGAATGCTTTAAGCAACCTGTCACATTTAGTCCTCATGGCAACCCTGTTAGAATGGTGCTATCACTATCCCTGTTTTAAAGGTGAAGAAAATGAAATGTTTAGGTCCTTTGCTGTCTTAAATTTGTGTAAAGAAAACTTCACACCAGAGGATGCTGCCCTCTAGGATCTTGCTTTTCAGATGGCATTTAAAGGCTCTCTGAACAGCTGACTGTGAAATAAGGATAGACCATTCACGAAGAGACAAGAGAACTGAGAGCAAGAGAGCCTGTCCTTTGTGTTCCCCATATTCACAGGGTTTCTTAATTCATTGTAATGTATTCACTTATTTTATTAAAAACTTGACTTTTCTGATGTCCATTAAAACTCTTGAAGTTCTTATGATAAATGCTGGCTAATATGGTATTAGCTATAAGATGCTCAGCATCTTGGAATTTGATTAAAGGGATTTTTTTTCCTGAAAGGATGAGAAGGATAATGCCTCAAATCATCAATCATGAGTCCATAGGATGGACCTCAGTATCATTGGGACTCTTAGATTAGGGATGTTGAGGGACTTGAACTTCATAATGAGGGTTTTTTTTTTTTTTAAGTTTTTTTTAGTTTTTACCTTTTTTCACTTATGATTCCTGCAGATTCTCTTTAAGTTACCTTTTATCCCGGTACTAGCTGGTCTTGAAAAACAAAGTTCTCTTGAGCATACTTGTTTAACATAAACAGTTCAAAATTGTATTAAACAGTTTAAAATGTGCTGCCTCCATTCTTGGTCTACCCCACATAACTGGCAGCTGGCAGTCTGGTGTGTATATTCCACATTCTTTTCCACTCATGCCCACACACATATCCCAGAGTGTTGTACCATGTCCCCACCCCACCTACATAATGTATACCTCACCAGGTTAGTAAATGTATATGGAATTTTTTTATTTTTAAAATTAATTTTAATATCTTGAATAGATAATCTCATGGTTTTAAAAATCATTCTCTCTATATACACCTATTATTTCTGAACTGTTTGAAAGTAAGTTACAGGTACAATGCTCCTTTATTCCTAAATAACTTCAGTGTGTATTTCCTAAAAACAAAAACATTAGGATATTCACATTGATACAATTATTATTGATAATTGGTTGATTTCATTAATTTCAATTTTAAAATAAAGCTTAATAATTTTCATTTGAATTTCCTCAGTTCCAGTAATGTCCCTTACAGCTAAATAATAAGGAGTTAAATAGATAAAGCTTAGTTCCAGGATCCAAATCAGTATCACTTAATGCATCTAATTGTTAATGTGTATCTTTTTTTAATTAATTTATTTATTTTTGGCTGCATTGGGTCTTCGTTGCTGTGTGTGGTCTTTCTCTAGTTGCGGCGAGCAGGGGCTACTCTTTGTTGCGGTGCGTGGGCTTCTCATTGCAATGGTTTCTCTTGTTGCGGAGCACGGGCTCTTGGTGCGCGGACTTCAGTAGTGGTGGCATGTGGGCTCAGTAGTTGTGGCACGCAGGCTCAGTAGTTGTGACACACGGGCTTAGCTGCTCCGTGGCACATGGGATCTTCCTGGACCAGGGCTCGAACCCATGTCCCCTGCATTGACAGGTGGATTCTTAACCACTGCACCACCAGGGAAGTCCCGTTAATGTGTATCTTTAGTCTCCTTTGATCTGGAACAGTTCCATAGTGTTGTTTGTCTTTCATTACCTTGACATTTCTGAATAGTATGGGCCAATTTACTTTGTAGTATGTCTCTCAATTTGGATGTCATACTATAATTTTATCTTGTATTTTTCATTAGTGAGGTTGCATCTCTTTTTCACATGCTTAAGAGCCACTTGTATATCCTTTTCTGTGTACTTTCTTTCATATCTTTCATGCAGTTTTAAGTGTTGGTTCTTGGTCTTTTTACTAATTTCTAGCAGAGCGTTGCCCTTTTTGATAGGAGTTACAGATGTCACCATTTTGCTTATGGTTTTTGCCATGTAGAGCTGATAAAAAATTATGTAGTTAAATTAGTCAATCTTTTATGGATTCTGGATTTTGAGCCATGGTTAGAAAGGCCTTTTTTTATTCTAAATTTATAAGGGAATTCTCTTCTTGTTTTCTGCTAGTACTTTCATGGTTATTTATGTTTAATAAATACTTGATCTGTTTGGAATTACTCTTAAGATATGGCTCCAGCTTTGTTTCCCAGATGGCTACCCAGTACCCCGACCCCATTTATTGAATAATCTCATCTTTTCCTCAACTGATATGAAATACTTTTGTCATATACCAAATCCCCAGTGTAATTAGGCCTATTTCAGGGCTTTATATTCTGTTTAGATGTTCTGTCTATTCAGGCACCAGTACCATATTTTTATTGTAGGCTAATGGTGTTTTATATCTTTTAGGGCTAGTTTCTCCATGTTGCTCTTTTTTAGAATTTTTCTAATCATATTTATGAGCTGTAGAATCAGCTTGTCTAATCACCCTCATCATCCCCCAACAACCCCAAAAATACCTATTGGTGTTTTTATTGGGATTGCATAGATTTAGTAATTCACTTAGAGAAAATTGGCATCTATATGATGCTTAGTCTTCATGTTTAAGACTGTGATAAGTCTTTCTGTTTGTTCTGTTCTTCTTTTGTATCTTTTAGGAGGGGTTTTGAAGTTTTCTTCATTTATGTCTTTCATATTTCACAAGTTTATTGAAAGGTAGTTTATCTTTCTAATGTCTGTTGGTAATCAAACTTGTTTGTCCATTATATCTACAAACCTTGTAACTGTTGATGACCATGTATTGGTTTTATATTCCATTACTTTACTGAATATCTTGTTTTCATTTGATTACTGAGATTTTCCAAGTATACATTCATGTCATTTGCAAATAGTGATAAGTTTACCTTGCCTTATCTAATTTTTATTCTTGTAATTTCACTTTCTTATCTAGAATAAGAAAACGAACTTTCTTTACTAGAGTTATCTAGCATTGGCTAGTACCTTCAGTAAAAGTAATGGGGGTGATAGTGGGCATCCTTGACTTTGGTGGTTATAGCTTCTCTATTATGATAGTGGTTTTGGCCTAAATAGATACATTTCACTATGTGAAGGAAATATCCTTATTCTTAATCTATTGAATCTTTCAAAATCAAGTATAACTTTTGAATTTTGAGCAGATGCTTTCTGTGTGTTATAGAGATGATCATTTGATTTTCCTCCTAATATCTCTCAATATGATCTATTGAGAGATAGATCAACAACTGAGGCTGTCAGTGTTGAACCATCAATGCATTCTTGATGTGTATGATCACAATATATTATTATTTTTTAATGTGTTGCTGGATTTTGTTAATAAATATTTCTTTAGGATTTGAGCATTAATATTCATGAGTGGGGTTGATCTGAAGTTTTTTGGGGGGGGTGGTAGTGTCATCTTTGTGAGGTTTTGATATCGGTATTATATTTGCTTCACAAAAGATTTTGGTGAGGGACTTCCCTGGCGGTCCAGTGGTTAACACTTTGCACTTCCACTGCAGGGGGCGTGGGTTCAATCCCTGGTCGGGGTACTAAGATCCCACATGCCACGCGGCTTGGCAAAAAAAAAAAAAAAAAAAAAAAAAGATTCTGGGGAGTGTTCTTTTCCTTAAAAAACATGGGAATTTGTGTCTGTGTATGAAACATAAATATTACATGTAATATGTTGAGTGTGTGTGTATTTAAAAGTTTGTTAGCATTCCCTATAAAATCATCTGAGTCTAGTATTTTGTTTTGACATACCTTTGAGAATTTCTATTTCTACTTTGGGAATCAGTCAGTTTGGGACTTATTTTATTCTGGAGTCAGTTTTGGTAAAGTATTTTTTTCTAAAAATTTGACTCATTCTAATTTTCAAGTTATATACATAGAACTGAGCAAAATGGATTTTTATGTTTTTTAATTCCTTTATTCTGTGATTATTTCCACTTTTTGTCTGATTTTTTATGCTTGTCCTTTCTCCTTCCACATTGCTCCATTTTTATTTCCCTGGATTAGCTAGTTGGTTTTTTTTTAATTTAAAAGAACTAAATTTTAGATTTACTTAGTGCAAATGCTTTTCTGTTCTCTAATGTATCCGTTTTTTATTCCTTTATTGGTTTTCCTGTTATTTTCTATTATTTTTTGAGGCATATGCTTAGTTTGTCTTTTTGTTTTAAGTGCAAAGACTATGAATTTTCCACTAAGCACTGCTTTAGCTATATCCAGTGGATTTTCATATTTAATTCTAATAAATTTCCTATTTTCTAAATAGTTTGCTATTTTGGATCATATTTCTTCCCCTTTGCCCTTTAAGGAGGCATTTAAAAATTTCCAGATGGAGAAGGGTTTTTCTTTTTTTTTTGGCTGAGTCGGGTCTTAGTTGCGGCACGTGGGATCTTTTGTTGTGGCATGCAGGCTCCTCATGGCAGTGTGCAGGCTTCTCTCTAGTTGTGACACGTGGGCTCCAGAGCGCATGGGCTCAGTAGTTGTGGCGTGCGGGCTTAGTTGCCCTGTGGCATGTGGCATGTGTAGTTCTTGCACCAGGGATCGAACTGGCATCCCCTGCATTGCAAGGCCGATTCTTAACCACTGGACCACCAGGGAAGTCCCTGGAGGAGGGTTTTTGATTGTCTGTTTTTTTAATTTCCAGTTTTATTGTATTGTGGTCAGAAAATGTTACTTGTATTATTTTTTGGAATGTATTGAAGTGTTCCTTATGGTTGAATTTTTGCAAATATTTTTTGTGAATTTTTGTGTTCTAGATAATTGAAAAGAGTTAAATATTTAGGTTATATTTTATTAGTTATTACATCTTTTCTTTTGCCTGCCATTTGGTCTGCCATAAATTGAGAGATTAATTTCCCATTATTGGTATTTTTAGATTTCTCATATTATTTCTGAGATATTTTGCTTTATAATTATCGACTCTCTCTTATTTGTACATAGATATTTATAACATGTTTATGGTGAATTGTACCTTTTATCATTTAAAACATACTCATATTTGTCTTGGTTATTGCTCTTTAGCTAGAATACTACCTTGTTTGAAGATAATTAAGACTTTATTTGCATTTTTCTTTAGCTTTGCTCATTCTTAGGTGTATCTCTTATATACAGCATAGAACTGAGTTTTGCTTTGAGAAGGTCTTAAAATCTTGTTCTTTCAATAGTTGAGTTTAGCCTATTTACATTTAGTGATAATGACAAGTATATTTTATTTGTTTTATTTGTGTGTGTAGTTGTGATATTTAAAAACTTCTGTACTTTATTCTAGTGGACACCTATATAATCATAACTATAGAACAATATACTTAACCCTTTATTTCATTGTCTTCTAGTTTCCTACCATGAACAGTAACAAAATTAGTGTTTTTCCTTCCTTCCTTTTGCTCTCTCTCTCCTCTACTACCTGATTTTGGTCAGAAATATTACTTTTGCCCATCATTATAATTGATTTGTTAGCTTCAAGTATCATCCTTTGACTTCCAGCTATATTAGATGACAATTAATTTACTGCTTGCCTTTTTCCTTTTCACTCTCACATTTTGTTAATTGTAATGATTGTATCTTTTTGGTGCACGTGAAATTTATATATTCTGGCAATCTAATCCCTATTTTTAGTTTTATTTTTTTTTCTTGGAATTTTTGAATTTTTGAATTTTTTAAATTTATTTTTTATTTACTTTTTGTACAGCAGGTTCTTATTAGTTATCCATTTTATACATCTAATCCCTATTTTTAGTTTTATTTCTACAGTTAATTTGAGACAAGACTTCTGCTGGTTTCCCTAATAATTTCTGGGTTGACCGAAGTTCATCCTGTAGGCCCTTGATATTCAAAGTGTAGTCCATGCACCAGCATCGTTGACATCATTACCTACATGTTAGAAATGTAGAATCTCTGCCCCAGCCAAGACCTGCTGAATCAGAATTTGCATTTTCATACAATTCCTATGTGATTTGATATGTTCACTGAAGTTAGAGAAGTAACACTATAGTAGTAGTTTCCAAGAGAAGAGCTGGATCATGGGAATAGTTTTGGATGAGAATTTATCTATAGCATTTAGCCTTGAAGGAGAGTTCGGCTGGATGTAAAATCCTTGGGATGTTGTTTGGATTCTGACTCAAATAAATCAGCTGTAACAAAGTTTTGATACAATATGAAAAAAATTTTTAAAGCATTGGGTATTAGGTGATATGAAGAAATTGTTAATTTGATTAGTATGTAATGGTATTTTGGTTCTTTTTAAAAGTCCTTATCTGCTGAAGAGACATACATATGTGTTTATGGGCAAATTTATGTATTTTGAGGATTCAGTTTAAAATAATCCATCCCCTTACCCCAGTAAAGTTGGAATGGTATGGGGAATAGATTAAACAAGAACATGGGGCTAATAAATTTTGAAGCTGGAGCTGGGGATAGATATAGGGCAGGCATTTCATATTCCTTCTACCTTTGTATATGTTTGAAAAATTCTATAATACAAAGTTAAGAAAATAATTGAATCATATCTTATGGTTTGCTGTTTTCCCATTTTCTTGTGTTGAATGTGGCTATGAAGAACTCAGGCTGTTTTTTTTTTTAAGTCAGTATCTTGATCTTTTTGCCTGTCCTATGGATTCTTTATCTTTGATAATCAGTAACTTTAATGACTGTCATATGATAATAATCATATCATAAGTTTTGATGCTGACCTGGGTCAGTTTTTCCTGGCACTTTCAATATTTAGCTTCAAGGCTCCTGTTACTTCAGGAATGTTGTCTTGAATTATATCTTTATTTTTTGTTCCAGTCTCTTCTTTTGGTTTTCTTATTTGGGAGCTCCAATTATGCATATTTTGGCTCTCCTTTGTCTGCCTTCTTTATCATTTCTCTCTAATCTTTTTTTCTCTTACATTTTTTTCATGTTGTCTCTTCCCTCTTGTGCTCCTACCACTTTCATTTTTTCTTCCCCACTTCTGTCCAGATTCTTTCAACTCATGTTTTATTTCCCTTTGTTCTTAAATTTTTTAATACAATTGATTGTTTTATTGAGTTTTCAAAATATCTGAATCCTTTTTCATTAATTTATTGAGTACTTAGTGCATCTTTCTAATTTGTAGGCATATCCTTTAGTTCTTGGAAATTTTCTTATTTATTTGATTCCTATATTCTGTTTTCTTGCATAAAAAATGTTATTATTTAGGGCTTCCCTTGTGGCGCAGTGGTTGGGAGTCCGCCTGCCAATGTAGGGGACACGGGTTCGAGCCCTGGTCTGGGAAGATCCCACATGCCGCGGAGCAGCTAGGCCCGTGAGCCACAACTACTGAGCCTGCGTGTCTGGAGCCTGTGCTCCGCAACAAGAGAGGCCACAATAGTGAGAGGCCCACGCACCGCGATGAAGAGTGGCCCCCGCTTGCCACAACTAGAGAAAGCCCTCGCACAGAAACGAAGACCCAACACAGCCAAAATAAAAAAAAAAAAAATGTTATTATTTCTTGTCTTTTTTTTTTTTTTTTTTAAACAACCTTTTTATTATGCTCAAAGATTTGGGATAGGGCATCATGGGGCTGGTTGCTTCTGTCATGCTGGCATGACTTTTTTCCCCTCCCCCTCCCCTAAATATTTATTTATTTTTATTTATTTATTTTACTTTTGGCCACATCAGGTCTTAGTTGCGGCATGTAGGATCTTTCGTTGTGGCACACGGGCTCTTCATTGCAGTGCGCGGGCTTCTCTCCAGTTGTGGTGTGTGGGTTTTCTCTCCGTAGTTGTGGTGCACAGGCTCCAGAGTGCGTGGGCTCTGTAGTTGTGGTACGCGGGCTTGGTTGCCCTGCTGCATGTGGGATCTTAGTTCCCCGACCAGGGATTGAACCCACGTTCCCTGCATTGGAAGGCAGATTCTTTACCACTGGACCACTGGGGAAGTCCCCGTATTTGTCTTTTTGTTATTTTGAGCACATATATTTGACTTTCAACCCTTTTGTTGAATTTGTTTTTTCCTATTTTGTTTTTAGTTTCTAAGATCTCTTTTCCTGTTTTTTTTTTTTTTTTTTATTTGCTGATTAAAGCTTTTAAAACGGCAACGCTCTCCTCCCAGGTTCAAAATATTTTTATTTTTGTGAAGGCACAGGTTTCTTCCCCCCCACCCCCAATATGTTTTCTTTCTACTACATGGACCCTATTTCCTCTGTTTATTTGGCTCTTATTTTTGGAGGAATGTGAGGCAATAAAAAATATGACTGTAGGGTCATTATGTGAGGATGAAGTTTGTCTACTGGTGGGCCTTTCCACTGAATAGGGAAAGCTGTCTTGTCACTGTAGGGTCTATAGATGGCAGTGTCTTGTCTCTGAGGCTGATCAATTCCTCTAGAAAGAAATCCTCTAGTCTCCTCCTGTGGGTGTATAACCTGGCTTCTGGCATTTGGAAGCAGATGAGGATCCCGCTGTTCATACTTGCATTTAACCCCACATAGTATTCCTCAGTCTGAGGTGTTTCTGATTTGTATTCTTCAAACAATACATTTTTGTGTCTTGTAGGATGAGGATAGCAGTAGGAAACAGGGTGTCTGATTGGTTCGCAGAGTTAAATCCCATCTTCTTTCCATCCCTACTCTGTCTTGTGCCTCCAAGCATAGAACCTTTCTGGGCTTCTGTTGGTCAACCAACTTGCTTCTTTATACCTTCCCTCTCCATGCACCAATGTTTTAGGTTCCTTCCCTCTCCTAAATGGGTCACAGCTCATACAAATGCTTTGCCTATTCCAAAATATGTTATTCTCATTTCTCTTTCTACTGTTTTCTTTGTCCTTGTAGATTGGTGTCATATTTATTCTTTCTCAGTGTTTTTAGGAGTTAGGGGAAATGACAGATGTGGTCAATCAACCATGTTTTACTAGAACTCAAAAACTGGTTATTTGAAAAGACCAGTGACATTGATCTTTGGTGGACCTGATTAAGGTAAAAGATGAGGAAGCACTAATGCATATTAGGAATGTGAAAGGAAATATAAGAAATGTGTATAAGAGAATATTAACTACAACTTTATGATAATCAATTTGAAACCCTATAGCAGGGTTGGCAAGCTACATCCTGCAAACCAAATCTGGCCCAACACTTGTTTCTGTAAATAAAGTTTTATTGGAACACAGCTATAACTCATTTGTTTACATATTGTCTAATGTTCTTTTACACTATAATAGCAGAGTTGAGTATTTGTGACAGAACCATATGGCCCACAAAACCTAAAATATTTACTACATAGCCCTTTATAGAAAGAGTTTGCTGACTCCTGCTGTAGAGGAAATTATTTCCTAGAGAAAAAGATTACAAGTGACTTAAAAGTGCTAGACTAGATAAATAACCATAGGAGAGATTGGAAAGGTTATTAACGATCTCTTAAGAAGTCTCCAACAGGAGAACTGAATTCTGAGTTCACTAATCTTGGAAGAACAGGTAATTTCCTTTTTCTTTAGATTATCTTAGACCATAGAATAATATGGAAAAGCCTATTCAAGATGACATCATCAAATTATTAATGTAGTCATCTTTTAAAGAAATCTCGCTGTTGGAGCTTTTTGTTTTGCAGTTTTAAGAGAGTTCATATTGTTCATGCAGTGATAACACAATGTGGTACCATGGTCCACAGTGACCAAACACACTCCTTCTGTCTCTGGGAAGGGTGGTGCAGCATTTTTCTGACAGGGTTTACTGATCCCCTTGACCACACAATTCCCTACTTTTTCTTAATACCATTTGTGGACATTTTACATTAGTTCCATTTCTGAGTTGTAGAACCACCCTCATTACTAAGAAAAATTGTGTGTGTACAGTGTATGTATATGTTTGTGTACACATCTTAATCTTAGCCTTCCAGGCCTGAAAGAGGACAGATGCAGTCTTTTCATTTCTGTTCATCTGTTTTATAGTTAAAACTAGTCATTTCGGAATCATTAGAATAATAATGCATATAATATTATTGTAACAGATTGTACTAATCTGGTAATTGTAGTGTTACTATACTCTGTTTTCAGACATTTCTTTTTGTTACTTTGTGAGCAATAACATTCCCCACCTGTAGGTAATATGATAGTGTTGAATTGTCCTTTGTATAGTGAGTCCAGTATCCATAGTTGCATCATGTCAGCAAATGGTCAACTTAGTTCAGGGATTTCCAAGACTGATTTGGGAGTCCCAAATCAGGTTCAGTGATTTGCTAGGAGGACTCAGAATTCAGAAAAACTATTACACTCCTGGTTACAGCTTATTTGAGAGAAAGGGTTCAGATTAAGATCAATGGAAAAAAACATGTAGGGCAAGGTCTAGGAGACACAGAACAAGCTTTCAGTTGTCCTCTTCCTAGTGGAGTCACGTGAGCAGTGCTTAATTTCCCCCGAAACAAAGTGTGACAACACTCAAGGAGTGTTGCCAGACCCTCTGGAGTCAAACTGATACCATGTGGCCCAAGACCCCATCATCAGTTGCATTGTTAGCATAATCTATGAAGGGCAGCGCAAGGCTTCATTCAGGTAAACAGATACACTCTTAAGAGACAGGATATTCCAAGAGCACAGAGGTTATCTTCCAGGTGGCAGGCAAGGGCCAAACTTCTCTTTGAAATGTTCAGGGTTTGGACAACCCAGACCTGCTGAGTTAATCCTTTACTGTACATCACCACATATCAAGTTCCTCACCATGTGTACTTTTTCTACCACCTCTACAAACAAATTTTAAATGACACATATAATATGTTTAAAACCATTTAATAATGCAGATCTGCCAGTATCCATTGTTTGAATGGAAGAAAAAGTTCTTTCCGAAAGTTCATATTCAATTCACATTTGGATTAGATAAAATGTCAATTTACATCAGATATTTACCTTTAGGCTTTAGAAGGTAAGGCTGAATTGTGTCACTTGTTTCGTTCAAGAGTATTTGGCCCCCAAATCCCTGTGCATGAAAAATGGAGTGATAAACATAAGGAGTCAGCTTCTTTCTGTGGATCAAATCCATTGGAAAGGGGGTACAAATTGGGCTAGGTGTGGCCAAGGATCAGAATGTTATCATCTTTATCTTTTTTGTGGCACATCTTTTATTTCCTCTTAAGCACTTTATGTTATTAAAAAACTTAAAAAAATGCACATCTTGGATTCCAAGAAATTGTCTGTAGGGTTTTAGAAACTAGAGCAGTATTGAGGGTATATGGGGGAACCCCTGAGTTTTCAGTTTGGCTCAGATACTGGATGAGTTCAGAAGAGATGCTGAAGCTGAAGCTGACTGGAAATGTCTAGACTATAACCTAAAGTGTCTGGTCTTTGTAAAGATTCTGGCTTATAAAGGATGCAAGGCTTAACATTTTAAAAAATCTTTAGTAATGGTGAGGGGAAAAGAAAAGAAAAAAAGTCCCCTAAAGTATAAATACATTTTTAGTCTGTTTTTTTAAACAAAATTTGAATCATCATATCTGTATACCTTTGCTCTCTTCACTCACCATTATGTCTGAGCAACAGTGTTTTAAAAGAAGGGTGTTTAGGTACAGAAGTCTTTTTCCTTGCAGGGATGGAATGGGGTAGGAGGGACAGATTAGTGCTCTCTGTTTGAAAGTGGTTAGCGTTTTGTAACACTGCTTCATTAGGGTTACCACCCAAGGACAGCTCATGCCAAGGTATTACTTTGTGGTCTCAACCTTGAGAGCATCCCTCTCCACGCAGTAGGTGCCCAGCCTTGGGGAGGAGCTCTGAGCAAGTTGGGTGCTCTTGGGTGTGAGTTGATGGAAGGAATGCTGAAGCCCCAAATCCTGAGGGCAGACTGTCCCACCGAGTGAGTGTGCTTGACACTGTGTCAGAGGTGACCAAGGCTTAATTTTACAGGAGAGCAACAGACACTTTATAAAGTTGTTTTTCAGTAACAGTAGCCTGTGCTGAGTTAACTTTAGTCCTTGCTTTCATTAAACAACTTGTTTTCTCCCTCTCGTTCACAGAGCTCTCTCGCTGAGACCTTGGATAGCACGGGCAGTCTTGACCCCCAGAGATCGGACATGATTTACACCATAGAAGATGTTCCTCCCTGGTACCTGTGCATATTTCTGGGGTTGCAGGTAAGATGATTCCTTTGGAATGTAACCACCAGCAGATGCTTGAATCTGTCTGGATTATTTAAAATTCAATTTTTATTTTTTATTTATTGACAACTTTAATATAAATTACTCTTTTAAGAATGATGAATGGGAATTGTTAACATGAACTTCATAACAGTGAAAGGAAGAAAACAGGAGGAGTAGGTTAATCATGGAATGAAAGGAAAATGTTCAGGGAATAAGCAAGAGAAATGACATGGAAGTAAGGAAAAAAGATCGTAGATGTGTGGAAAGGGGAGAGTAGAGGGAAGAGAAAGGTAGAAGAATAGAGAAAAGAAGGGTTAGTGTTCATCTCTCATTCCTAGTTAACCAACCACAGTCACCGTCAGTTCTGCCATGAAATATGGGTGACACTGAGAAGTGCTATGTTGGTCAGGACATAAATGTGGAGGCTTCAATCTTACTTTTAAAGGAAGGCAAACTTCGCCTTGGTGGTGTCTGCTTTGTCTGCTGCAATTTCCAGTGGGGGCAGAGCAGGGAAGCTGCCAGGGGAGGGGTGGGGGGATGGGGCGAGAGGTGACACAAGCTGATGCAGGACTCCTGAATGTTTGGTACCCACTCCCCCCCACCACCACCACTCCCTTTTCCCACTTACGATTGAAGTGGGGCTTTAGGAGAAAGGGGATGACATGGAAGGCTCTTTGTCCAGACACATACCCCTGGACTGTGTTTGCCTTGGTTTTGAGGTTTCACTTTCCATTCTTTAAGTTTGAATGATCAGTTCATGCTGAGAAAATCAGTCCCGTTATCCAGACAGGTTTATTCACTTGGAGGTGAACTGTACCTGCTGAGAGCTGATGCTTTGGTCCAGTTTCCAGGCCCCTCCCCTTAGGTATCAAAGCATTTGGTAACCTGGACAGAAAGGCGTCTAATAAAGAAGACGTAACCAAAGGAGCTGACTGGTCTTGGCAAATAATTTCCCTAGGGCTGAGTATCTGGAATCAGATTCAAGAAACTCATTTTTTGATATGTTTATATTATAGATGTTTCTAGAAGTAGTCTTCCCTGTTCAGATAGGCTTGGGAAACCCTGTGTGCATCATGCCCTTCTTGACAGTGCACAGCACTCTTAAACTTGTGAGCAGCTCTGGGAAGTCCTGGATGAGAATGTTCTCTTCCCCTCACC